>NW_010122436.1:0-16459 GCF_000699245.1 Pterocles gutturalis | reverse complement strand
TGAGGGGTGACCTAATTAATGTTTATAATTAATTAATTAATGTTTATAATTAATGTAAAGGGTGAGTGTCAGGAGGATGGAGCCAGGCTCTTCTCTGTGACATCCAGTGATAGGACAAGGGGCAATGGGTTCAAGCTGGAACGTAGGAGGTTCCACTTGAATATGAGAAAAAACTTCTTCACGGTGAGGGTGACAGAGCACTGGAACAGGCTGCTCAGAGAGGTTGTGGAGTCTCCTTCTCTGGAGACATTCAAAGCCCGCCTGGATGCGTTCCTGTGTGATCTGATCTAGGTGTTCCTGCTCCGGCAGGGGGATTGGACTAGATGATCTTTCGAGGTCCCTTCCAATCTCTAACATTCTGTGATTCTGTGATATGGTATAGTTAACTGATAACTGGAACCTGCTTTTAGAAACAGATTGCTTCTATCCTAGTTTGTTTAAACTTTGCTCTGTGGATGTATCATTTTATATCACTGATTTAACTATTTCGGGGTTTTCTGTTCATTGTATGACCATTGATTTATGTTGGTGTTTAACATGCTTTAAATTTCTCAAAAAAATAGATATTGCTACAGAAAGCATGCTTTTAAAAATAAATGTATTGGAGATGAAGAAAGCAGACGTCTTTGACTTTCCTGTGCTTAGTAATTTTCTAAGTACATTGTTGAACTTTGACGTACCGGTCCTCTTATGCAGGAGCTGTTTATCTGGAGGGGACCCTAGAAGAAGCAAAACAATTATTTGGACGTTTACTTTTCAATGACAAGGTACTTATGTTTTTATATGATTTGATTTCCATTTTAAAAATAACTGAAGACATCCTTTCTTGTCCATTGTTCTTCTTGAGAATCACAAAGGAACAGGAATACACCTGTTCTACTTAGTTCCTGGAAACTGAATGTAGCATAGCGTATTTAGGACAGCAAGCTGCACTGGTTCAGGCAGAAAAATTATGGTGTTTCCTCAGGTCTGCTGTTTGTTGGTTGGTTTAGGTAGGGAACGGTGGGTGACGTGGGAAGCCTGCACACTTCAATTCAAAGTACTGCTCTAACAACAGAGATGGGTGCTGTGGATGCGGGCGGCATGCTTTGGGGAAATGATGCACATGTACAGCGACTTCCTGTTGCGTCAGTTAAATCCTCCTACCCCTAAAAGTTTTAAATGTATCTTTGAAAAAAATAGAGGGGATTTCATTCAACATTTACCTAAGTCCATAATTAAAGTCTGATCTATTCTTACATATCATATCTTAGATCACTATTGGTTGGAATTTGTCCCATATAATGGCTTAGGAAAGTAACCAGTACATACTGCTAGGACAATACACGGGGCTCTGGTGAGGGGATAAATTATACAGTATTTTCCTTCTTGAAAGTCTCTAAGTCTGTGAAATTAAAAAACTTATTAGAAATAAAAGCATTTTGAAGCCTATTATAACTCAGTGCTTATTTGCTGCTTAGTGCCTGTACTGAAGGAAGCCTATATAAAACAGAAGAAAATAAGTGTGGGTTTTGGTTTTTTTTTCTTTTTAAGTCCTTGCCTTTGGTGAAGTCAAACTTGCTACTGAGGAGTACTTGCAAATAAAGTTAGTCCTGAGGCTTAAACAAATCTTTTTCTTCCTTTAACTACTTCTTATTTGGTTCAAGGATTTTTCCACCTCTTTGACACAAGCTAATTGGGAGAACTACAGGCAGTTTGAACAGCAAATACATGATTTTAAAAATTAGTTTGCCAGCACTATTGAATTTGCAATAAGCAGAGTCAGCATCTGAAATAGTTCAGTATTTCAAGTAATGACATTTTATTTAGTACTGTTGAATTTGTTAAATGACTCCCTTGAGCATTAAAGGCATCTCTCAATGTTTGCAGGACCTGCGGGATGTATGGCTTAATTATCCACTGCACCCACTCCAAGTAAGTGTATCCCTTTCTGTAATAAATTCCATAGCTTTTTTTTTTTATTTTCAGGGATGCTTTTCCATTGATTTCCATTGTAATGACATTTCAGAAATTGTGCTAAAAAGTAACCAAAGGAATATATATTTGCCTTTGTGTTTGGGTTTTTTTAAATAAATAATGAGTGTCTGCCTCTCTGAAGATTAATCATTCACCTTTCCTTGGCTCATGTTTGTTATATAACTGCTTATACAATAAATCTAGCGAGAGGTAACATTTTAGCGGCTTCTAGTTCATCTTCTCAAAGTTGTGAGAAAAAGGATACAGAAAAGAAAATATACGTATTTTGTTAACTGAAATTAGGACTGAAACCTTAATAGTGGGAGGGCACATCAGTTGAATGGAATAAGAGTGTGATTTTGATTATTCTCTGTTAGTGGGTGTGCAATGATAGCACAGTTGTTTCAGTGATTCTGGTAGCTCTAATACTAGGTAAACACTGAAATTATGAAGACGTCTGAAGGCTAATTTATCCTCCATATATTGCAGGATACAAGTTCACAAGTTGTTGCTTTACATGGCTAGAAGTTGGGAGAATGTTTCCCCAGTCCTTGTTCCCTGACTGAATTCTGGCGAAGACTGAGAACAAGTCATGGAGCCTCTCTGCACTATAGCTCCTTGTCTTCGCAGCAAACATGGTAGCATTTTCCAAGTGTGCAGGGCTGCTGCAAGAACAGCTGTATTAAAATCGTCATCCAGTCAGTTAGTAAGGTTTTCAGGTTTTGACTCCTTTGAACCTTTTTATGAGCACACCCTTCCAGTGGAACGTCACTTTGAGACCTCCCTCTGAAAAGTCTCTTATATTTGTATGGATTTTGCAATGGGTACGTAGGCAAAATCTTCAGCAACAACTCAGTGCACATGAAGCTTTCTTACGACCAACTTTCTGTGGATTAAATAGAAGAGAGTCTTAATGGGACGATGAACTTGTGAGATTCAGCACCAGCTATCCTGTGTGGTGGCACAAGCTCCCAAGAAAATTCTTCATATTCTGAATTTCTTTCTTTTCTCTTACTTTATTCTATTTTAACCTTTTTGTCTCTGTTTTCACAAAAAAGACTTAGACTCTGCTTAGGGATTGGAGACAATCAGTGTATGCAGCTTATCATTCTTGCTACTACCTTAACTTGTGTGATGAAAATTTATTTTCTTCCATGTCCCAGAAGCCATCCTAGGTTTCTGGTTGCCAATAGGGGAAACACAGGCTGGCCTTTGGGCACAGCTAGGCTGAAAAAATGGCATTTTAAAAATTGTTTGTCAATTGTCAAAAATTGAAAGTCGCAGTAACAATATGACAAATGACATGCCAGTTAAAAAAAAAATCTCTGAGTAAGATATGCAGAACTGAAGCCTGTAACCTTGTTGTTTGGCAGTAGTCAAGTCAGTAGAAATAGTGATGAAAAAATAATTAATGGCCACCTGGATAAATGTGGTCTTTTTAGAAAGAGTCAGCATCTAAAGACAACTCCTGCCTCACAAATTAATAGGAGATTTTAGAAGAGACAAAAAGCACATGATGATGCAGATGGTACTGTCTGCTGGGTTTCCTAGGAGGCTGTTGGAAAGGCACTCAAGAAAGGCTTTTAAAAATGTGTTTTAAAAAAAAGGGAAAAAAAAATAGCACCCTCGGTGAATACTGTCAGTCCCTACAAGATTTAAAGGAATGACTGAAACATAGGAAATGGAGAACGGGAGTGAAATGACCACGTCTTAAAGGTGATGGAGATCACTTGCAGATTTCCCTAGGGATCTTTGCTGAAGTACAGGCTGTTTGCATCGACAGCTTAGGGAAGAGGATGAGCAGTGAGGTGGCAGTTTGTTGACAATACCAAATTATTCAGGGTAGCAGGGACAACAGCAAGCTGAAGAATTGCAGTCTGATTGCTGGAATGCAAGGGTAACTAATTATGGAGTAAAAAAGCAGATGAAATTCTGTGTTGGTAGGGACTGTGCATGAGGAAGCAAAAAGCAGTCTCAGCTCCACATGCAGCTGAGCTCCAAACTGACCGTTATTGCCCAAGTGTGCAATTTTGGTGTGGGGATATGTAGTTCTATGAACATGTCAGCTGAAAGCTCAGTAGTGTTTAAAGAAAAAGGCAAACTGAATGTAGTCAATTAATAGAAAAAAGGCAGGCAGCACACTAAAAAAAATCTTAATGCCACCGTAAAAAAACTGTGGCTATTCTTACTTTTCCTTTAGGCATCCTTATCTGGATGATTCCTTCTCTAAGGCATTGCTATACAAGAGAGGTGTGCAGAGTGGCTGGAGGAAATGCTTAAGCCATTTCCCAGCTCCAGAAAAACATTTAATAGTGTCAGCACATCAGGAAAATCAGGCAAGAAACTGATAAGAAAATATACTGACCCAAAGTGATAGTTTTAATTTTCTTGTGTTATTGTGGCCTTTTGTATTTCATATGCTAGGTATTTTTTCTTGATTTTTTGATACTGAAGGAAAGTGTGAGAAATAGATCTGTGTTTTGTCTCTTCTTGACACGTTGTCAGTCTGCCAGCCCTACTCTAATAATTTTTGAATCTGTTCCTCAGTTGCAAACAATGTGATAGTACTAGAAAACTTGGACGTGTACAGTTGTACATGTTTTGTGCAAATAAGTAACCCATGCTATCCACATGTAGAGACAAGACCATATAAGCAATGTGGTATAAATGCCTCAACAGTTAAAAAAGCATACATCAGAACTCACATCCTCTTTGAGTGGTAATTATCCAAGACAAAAAGACAGAGGAAACCGTTTTTTCTCAGTTCAGCTGTCCACGGAATGACTTGTTCACTGTATTCTTTGCCTTTGGTTTACAGAAGGCTTGCTTTTCTCTGAAAAGTTCTCAAACAGTGTCAGTTTGTCATTATTTGCACTTCATTTTATTTACAGCTGCAGGAGTCCAATACTGACAGGCAACTCATTGAGACCTCTCCAGTTCTTCAAAAGCTTACAGAGTTTGAGGAGGCAATTGGAGTCATCTTTACTCATGTTCGGCTTCTAGCACGTGCATTCACTTTGAGGACAGTAGGCTTTAACCATCTGACTCTGTGAGTATACAGCAAGAGTCCTCATGTAGCTGTGTTGATCCTTCTGTTAGTATCCCAGATTGGGTTATTTGTAAACAAACTCTAGATCTGTTTTCCAGAAGAGAACAGAGCAGCCATGTTCACAAGCCTGCCTGTCTCTGACAGTAGTCAGTAATGGATACCTTGGGAAAGCCTACAGAAGATGTTAGAGAGCCATTGTAGTGTTTCTTCTGGGCTTCCTGCATCATTGGTATTTGCACATCACTCCTGAGACAGTAGCAAAACATACTTGGAGGTACCTTTGGGCAAAGGAAAGAAGTAAAATCATGCTCTTTGGTCCAAGGGCAGCTCTTGTGTTCTGTGGTGTGTAGAGCTGCCAGGCCCTATTTAAAGCAAACAGTAAAGCCATGCCAGTGGTTACCCAGTCCAGGATCTCACATGGGTTTGAACCCTGATCCTTTTATTTCTTGTGAATGGACAAAACTTTTTCTCTATTTAAGTTGTTTCATTCGTAAGTTCACTTTCTTGTAAGAAGTTGCAGATAGAGACCATATCCCATTACAAACTTGGTGTTAACTGCTCTTCTCCTTCAATCAGCCCCAGATGTGTAATGTAATAATGGTGTTTGTATGTAGCTACCCTGGTTTGATTTCTCCCTGAAAGCTGGTGTTACAACAGTAATGAACTGTGTTTTCATCTCACCTGGTTAACAATGGAAAATTGTCTTAAATGCATTTGGAAATAAGTGAGGCTCATTTCCAGATCACTATTTTCATTAGTGTGTGCATGCTGGTTTTGTTTTTTTCCTTTCTGAGTGCTTATTGATTTTGCTGCATTGATGTCTCATTTTTCAGAGGCCACAACCAGAGGATGGAATTCCTGGGTGACTCCATAATGCAGTTGGTAGCCACAGAGTATTTATTCATACATTTCCCCGATCATCATGAAGGGCACTTAACGGTGAGACTGCCATCAGTCATGCTCTCTGGGAGAGCAAGAGTGGCATGGAGACTGAAATTGTGGGAGCAGATAGTGAATTATTCTGGATTTGAGTAATAAAAGAAGTCTCAGCAACCACTGCTCTTAATAAGACTTTGTTAATTTCAAGTCATGAGCACAGCGATGAATAGGAAATGGTGATTCATGAGCCCAGTGCGGTGATTTTTGTTCCATCTGTGAAATGGATCAATAATTTTGAGCATGTCAGTGATAAAATTGGGAGATAAGACTAGTTCTTGTTTAAAGATGGGAGTTTTTAAACCATTTATTTAAATAGGCACTTCACATGACTTTTTTTATTCATGACTTCTAGTCTGTTGAACCTCCAAACAGGCAGGGTTATGTTTCTTGATAAGAAGTTTTTACAATCTATTTTAGTCTGGTTTTCCTGTTGTCTTCAATGTGGAGCTCCTATGGTAGCTTTTGAATTAAATTTTACTGTTGCTATAGTCATCTGTTGTTGATTGCTGTAGCCTTTCAGCATCTCTTCTCTGGTCTCTGAACAACCCAGTTTGGGCATCTTTTAGCAATTTGCAGTACTTTAAACATAGGCTGGTATTATATGTCGGTTTTTTCCTGGTTTGTGTAATACTGCAGCTGTGGCTTCATTTGTCAGGAAGAAATTTGCTTAGGTTTACTAATTTTTTCTTAGTTTTCAAGTCTTGAATAGAATAAAAAAGAGATACATGTATCAGGAATATGACACAGGTCTTCTGGTTAAAATTAAGAAGTAGCACTGTAGTTTCTTAGCTACTCAGAGTGGTTTTCTCAAATCAATAAAGGGATGGCAGTGCTAAGTCTCTAGCAGACAATGTGTTTTCAAGAATGTGCTTCTTTTGAGCTAAAGCTGTTTACAAGAAAAAAAGTACATGCTCTAACTAAAAGTAATTTTAAATTTTCTTTACCAGTTTTTAAGTTTAATTTACATTTGTATGGATTCTTCTGCACCATTAAGAGGCAAAGTAGATAAAACCTGAACTTTTGAAGTAAAAGTTAAAAGGGGAAGAGCATTGTCATATTAATTCTTCAGAGAAACAAAAGCATGAGGCAGAAATCCAAGATTGGTGGGGGTTTTTTTTGCTTTGTAGGTGACTTTTAAGAATGTAGGCATCAGTGTTCTTATAATATGATAAATCTTTCAAGAACTATTTGGCAGGAAGGATATGAAATGTTGCTGTTAATGAGTGTAAATGCTCAAAACAATGATCAGAACGTCTCCGTGTTGCTTAATTTAATGATTAATGAGCTGACAAGTAAAGCAAGTTGCACAGTCCGAGTTTGTAGGGGAAACTACAAAGTTAGAGTGGAACGGATGCTGAAAACACATGAAGATATGGAGAAGTAGGCAATAGCTAGAATGAAATTTAAACTCGGAGGATGCACATGCAATGAAAAAGAAAATTGTCTTAGATTATTTTTAAATTTGAGGACAAATGAGATGGGATGTGAGAAAGGAGACTCATGATGTGGGATCTGAAGAGAAACAGCAAACGCTGAGCTCTTTCTCCTGTTATCTGGAAACATACTTGCATTGGAAGTAATAATGGAACATCAACTTAATGGTGTCTATAGTGTTAAGCACAATTTTGCTCAAGGACGAGAAATTCCACTTGACCGGCAATGCACTGGCTTCCTAGTGTGTAGTGATTACTTGTGGAGAGATGTCTATAAATTAGCTACATTTAAGAAAAAGAAAGGAGAACATAGCCTTGTCTACGTATCTGAAGATAGCAGAGTGATCTGCCAAACAAGAGAATGAAATTTTGTTGGCTGTTGAAAGACACAACTTTTCCAGTGCTGGCTTATGCTGCAGTCGTGGGTAGTAGTATGCTGTGGGAAGACAGAAGAATAAAAAAAATTGCTTTGTAATTAGAGTTAAGCTCCAGTTGAGCATCTGTCACATGTTACAGCATCTGCAATGATGCAGGCTGTGGGTTGCCAGAGTGGAGGCTAGATCTAAAAAAGTTACCGGGAAGGCACAGGTCCAGTGTCTTCCCCATATCATTAAGGGGAATTGAGTCTCTTGATAGATCGCTCTTTAGAGTAGGCAGATTCTAGTATGGAGCAAGTTGATAACCACAGTGCTAGAAAGATAACTTTTTTTTCCATCTCTAGTTCACTTTGTACTGTACATTTTGTTCTTTGTTTTATACTACTAATCATGATTACAGGTCCCATCAAAATAAATACTCTGAAAACACAGAAAAAGAAATCCTTCTCCCATTACCAGAAACAGATTTTTGTCACATGATAACTGCACTTCTGTCACGTAGGTTGCATATCATATCGTACCTAGGATTTTTTGGTGAAAGTATTGTTTTTAAAGGACACAAAACGGATGAATTTTGGAAAGGAACAAGTAGAAGATGAGTTTATGGAGAGGTTAGGGAGGCAGGTAATAATCCCATCTGCAGTCTGCCTAGTTTATGAAGATCAAGTTGTGAGTATCTGCTTCATACATCATTGCCAAACAAATTATGAACATACTGTTCTTTATTTATCTGTTGTCAGAGATGAAGTATCAAGTGCAGCAAATAAATCTTGATTTTCATAAGCTCAGTTGACATGCTGGAGCCAGGTAGCATATAACTTGGATCTAATAAGCTGAGCAAATGTGACATGGAAGACAAAGAGAGAAAAAATGTGTTATGCAGCTTCTCAGCTCTAGATTGCATATAAACAGTGGTAAAGAGAGACATTCTTTCCCTCCCACCTCCACCTCCCATAATATCCCTAATTTCTTAAGTTAATGCTGTTTCATTTAAAGCAAAAAAGCAAGCAAACAGAAAAAAAAGCTCACCTTAACCAGAGGTTCAGAAAATTATATGAAACTCTAAAATTCCAAAATACTCTTTGTAATCTGTATGGGATTGTATCTTTGGCAGAGCTCTGTGTTTAAGCAGTCTACCTGGAGCCAGGGTTAAGCACTTCAGTGAACTCTGCTGGAGAACCAGGTGTACTGGACATTGTCATACATTGAAAATGTTAGAGACAGATCTTTGTCAGGAATGCATCGGCTCAGCTGTACTGCCTTCATCAGAGCAAACAGGCTGTCCAGCTATGCGTTTTCTTCTCTGGCCAAATGAATGGAACAACTTCCTCATCTGCTTGTTCTGAAACAGTAGACTGTCTTGCTTTAATGTGCATTTGCTTTAATTACTGTCTATTTATTTATTATTTAGGGGACACTGGAGACTGCTCCATAGACTCCAGAATATTGTATGTTTGTACTTTATGTGGAAAAAATGTATATAACTGTGTATTACTTAAACTAGAAAAATGCAGATTAGCTGAAAAAGTACAGGACTGCTCAAGAGATGGTATATGATTGCAAAGAAGCTCACAAACAAGCATTTTAAATGCAAGACTTATCTACAGAAGTAATGTGTCCACAGAATAAATGCAATTTGTTGAGAAGAATTGAAACAGAAGAAAAAATCAGCAGGAGAAATAATGTGTGTGTGTTTATGTGAATTATCTGGGGTGTGCTGAAACTGAATGTCAATAAACTGAGAGAAGTGAGAGGCTACAAGGATAAAAGTAACTTATTTTTCCCCATCTCTCCCTACCTTTTATAGTTTGGCATTGCTAATTGTTGCCATTGAGTGGAACTTCTTTCTATTGCAGTTGTTGAGAAGTTCTTTGGTGAACAACAGGACACAGGCCAAGGTGGCGGAAGAGCTGGGTATGCAAGAATTTGCCATCACTAATGACAAGACAAAAAGACCTGTAGCTCTTCGAACTAAGACTTTGGCTGATCTCTTGGAATGTGAGTTAATTTGGTTATAACAGCTTAGTACTTACACAACTTCTGTGTTTCTTGGGACTTGTTTAAGAAAGCCATTAGAAATCCCCAAATTACTATTAAAAATGGATGTTTAGGTTTTCAAATGAATTATGCCTGTACCTCTGAAAGCCAGATTTTTGAACACCAGCCTAGACTTTTGAAGTCTGTATGAAAGCCTAAAGGAGGTGTAATTGCGGATACAAAGTTGTAGGCTTAAAAATTAAGGGCTCATGATGACCAGGTCAAAAGCATCTCTAGGAAGTTAAAGCTTATGGTCAGAGTTGAGCTGTTTAACAGCAGTTTCAGTGTTTCATTAATATGTTCTTTTCACTGTTGGAAGATAAAGTAGTTCTTTCAGGAGGTGACTATTTCTGTATTTCATTTGGCTGCATTTTAGGGAGTTTCAAAATGGTAATTCAAGAAGAGGGAAAGCTAGTCCATTTATGGAAGTTTGTGCTACTTTCTTTCCAAAGAAAGTGGACACTGATAAATATTCTGCAAACAAAGTTAACCCATATCTTGTATGTTTTGATATACTTTGCGAGACTTTCAGACCTCTTGGCTTTTGCCGAATCCTGTAAGCAAATGGAAATAGCACACAAACAGGAGTTAGATATGTATCTAAAACTTTTTATGGTGCCCAGTAGTGATTTATTTGTAAGTATACATGGTCTGTTGGTTAAATTGTGAGATTAGGAGCTGAGTGTTGTTTCTAGCTCTTTAAATGACTTAGTGGATTTGGGTAAGTTACTTAATCTCTTGGTCAGCTTTATTTTTTTCCTGTGCATGCAGGATAGTAATATCCTCATCAGATCACTGCTGTGAAATGTAATTGGCTTTAGAGTACTCAGAGATAGTTCTTTCTAAAAGTGCAAGCCATTAACGTTCTCCTTGGATGAGTGACAGGAATTTTTTTTTTTTCCCCCCCAGCCTTTATTGCTGCCCTGTACATTGATAAAGATTTGGAATACGTTCACACTTTCATGAACGTATGCTTTTTTCCACGGCTAAAGGTAAGATCAAGCAGGTTACTACTTTCCTGCCACTATGTTTTAGTACATTATTACATTTGTGACTTTTGCCACAATCTCTCAATCATAATAGCATCTTTGTGAATCTTACAGGAGTTTATTTTAAATCAAGATTGGAATGATCCTAAATCTCAGCTTCAGCAGTGCTGCTTGACTCTCAGGACAGAAGGAAAAGAGCCAGACATTCCTCTTTACAAGTAGGAACTGTTATCTTATGGATACAAGCTAATTATCAGTCTTTCTTGTGTATGGAGGAAGATGTAATCAGTCACCCTATGTTTTTTCCCATAGCTTGGTTTTATTGTAGTTATCCCATCTCTCTCTGAAGATGGAAGATGTTGAACCAATGTTTTCCAAGCTTTAAGTGTTTTAAGCCGTTACAAGGAAAAATTAGTAACCTTGAACAGTTGCAAGGGAAAATATAATTTTTATGTTCAAGTGGACTGTTTCGTTGCCATCATTCTATATTTGTTCTTCCTTTGATATAAGGAATAGCAGTATTTTAAATGAAATTAATGGAACAATGGCTGTTTGGGTATGAAGTCGAGATACCTCCATTGTATTTTCAGTAATAGTATGAAGTTTCTCTATACTCAACTGTGCAAACATAATAAGTGCCCTGTGTTACACATCCTGATTGCAGGCTCTGTTGCTAATCCACAGAGTCAGGCACTGAAGGGCAACACAAGTTCTGGACATTTTCACTGCACAATTCAGCCCACATATGTCCTCCTGTTTAGTGACAGAAAAGGTTCAGGGGAATGAACTCTTAACTTGTACATGTCAGTTAAATACCTGAAGCTGGATGGGATGGATCTCCTTTCTCTTTTTCAATTGTAGAATAGCATAATAGCTGCTTTAAAGAGGCAATAATAAACTTAAGATTGTATATTGCATCCATATCCATTCCATTAATATAGGAATGGGTGCAATGTTACCACCCAAAAGAAGAGATAAAGCTATGAAAGATCAAGGCTTGTGTTGTTGGAATGATTATATAAAAAAGGTACGAAGAATGAAAGTTCAAGTGCATTTGTCACATTTACTGAAGTAAAGTTTTCAATGAAATGTAGCAGTTCATTTATAGTGACAAACAGTGCACTTCAGGAATATATTCGCTTTAACACTGCAACTGATGCTCTGCAAATCTGACTCCACGGTGTCTCTGTTTGAGGGCTCACAGCTTTGTCTTGGGTGAGGAAGATGAATACAAAAGAACAATTCCTGATTCTTGTAAAACCCACTGAGTATCAGCTATCAAATGTTTGTTTTGTTTTACTGTAATGATAAATTGATTTTTATAGTACGGCTTAGAGCTAGTAATACGCTGTTATCTTCCTATTATCTTGTTAAATTCCTTTTCTAGGGGTTATCTGTTTCACTGCTGTCAGTACTATTCCTTTTAAATTTGGAGTGGGTTTTATATGCTCTTGTCTCAGCACACAGAGACAGAGTAGTATAGTTAGATACTTTAAAAATTGATGTGAAATTGGTGCTCCTTCCAAAAAGAAACAAGGTAGTGGACAGAACTCAAGCTGGTAGTGGGGAGAGATTTGGGAAAGCAGGAACAAATGGCAGAAGAAGCAATTCATCTCGTGTCCAGGGAATTATCTTTTTTGCTCTTTAGATGGTTGTGGATGCATGTCCTAGACTTTAGTTCAAATGGCAAGTTTGTTTTGTGACAAACTGTAACTTTTCAAAGCTGGTGGAAAATTTCTTTGTACTGTGATAATTCACAGTAGAGAGCTGCCATGTCCAATATAAAGTCCTTTTGAAACCTTGCTAACTGCACAACTCCCAGGGACTAAAATTTTAGTGCACACAATGATCATATCAATGTGGTTATTTGCAATTGCACAGATGCACACAATTTATATGATGTTAATACAAATGTTTCCACAGTGTTTAAGCACTTTGTCTTATAGTTTCCATTTTTGCTTATAGGTTAAAGTTTTAATGTTATGGTGCTCCTGATTGAACCAGATATAACCAAATATAACAAATATATACAGGGTGCATTTTATGTAAATTTCTCCTTTTTATTGTGCACCATACTGGCAATTTCTGGGTTCATGTGATTTATACAGGCATCTTTCAATCCTTGTGCTGTGCTTTGCCTAATTTCTCTGTACGTATGGACCATACTGAAAGCTTGGTGATGTATGTGCCATGAACAGATTCTGGTTTTTAATACTTCCTGCTTGAATAAATTGTATCTTTCCTATTGCAGGACTTTGCAGACAGTGGGACCATCTCATGCCAGGACATACACAGTAGCTGTTTACTTCAAAGGGGAAAGAATAGGATGCGGTAAAGGTCCAAGGTATAGTGATAAATTAATCACATGGTATAAAAGTTTGAGTGTGGCAGTGTCCAATAGGACTAGCCATGGAAATAGACAAGTGTGTGGTTGGCCTTAGAAAAGCAAAGGTATAGAGACTTGTTCAAACTGTTCTGAGTTTCAGCCTCAGGTATACATGAAGGATTCAAGATTTGTACAGTTTTGGGTCGTAAGCTTTTTTTCGTGAACTTGCCTGCAAGGTTGCTAGCAATGCTAGCCAATTTGCGGCTCTCAGACTAGAAACTGTAGAACAGCTTCCAGGAAATAGTGACTTTATCTTTAGCTCTGCTACCAGATTACTGTCCAACTTAAGCTGGCGAGTTAAAGGTGCAAGGCACTCAGGTTTTTTTCCTGATCTTATTACTTCTAGGCATTGTAGAATGGTTTCTAAAGTTGCAAAGGCTTCAACCATTAACCTCAAAAACCTCATCTTATTTTGTGCTGCCAAATCTGGTGGTAGTTACAAAAATATCGTTGGTTTTATAGCATTCACACCTCTGTGATTTTTTTCCTTTTTTTTCTCTCAAGTAAAAGCAAATGCTTCACTGAAGAGTGGACTAGAATATTATGTCAGTGTCACTGATCTAAGTTTAAAAATATTCTACTGGAGCAGTAGTGCAATTGCTCACTTATTTATGAAAAGGCTTATATATCATACACTTTGTGAATTACTAGCTAGTTTTATTACAAAAGAATAGGTAGTGATCCACTTTGTCAGAAACTTTTTTTTATTTTGTACAACTTAGATATCATGTAACATGTTTTTGTTTGGATTTCACAGTATTCAGCAAGCAGAAATGGGAGCTGCAATGGACGCACTTGAAAAATGTAAGATATTTGGGCAACAAAGAAAAATATTGATAGTTTACATTCTTGGTCTTTAGTGAGTTGAGGTGCGGGTTTTGTGGGGGGATAAGATTTGAACAGAACATGTGTGCTGAATGCTGTCAGCCTCTGAGCAGCAGATTTTCCTTTTAGTACTTTCAAGAGAATTCTGGAACAGGTATAATTAGTATGATACCAACAGGTATTTTTGAAAGGGAATTGGAATCTCTCATTGAGATTTTTCCATGCTTAAATATGCAGTGGGATAAGACTGCTTATCTTCTGATGGTGTGGTTGTCTCATCCTTTAGTTTAGGGGAGGAGGAAAATTACTTCTCAGTTGCCAGTTTAGAAAATAAAAATTGATCTCAGATTATACAGTAGACTAGGTTAAAATCATTGGCAGATCCCCAGCCAATATAAGTCAGTATTTATCTGTTAAGAACAGCTTATATCAGCTGAGGAGCCACTGAGCTGTGCATGCATCTCGAAATTATCTACAGGATAGCCAGCATGGAAGCGGTCCTTCATTGCAATGGAGTCTCAGATATGAAAAGAACGAGAGTATGCAAACGTCTTGTACGAAAGCACTTCAGTCAGTTTGGTTAAAGTGCCAGGTGTGGACATACTGTAAGCAAATAGATTACATGCATTTTGTGAAGCAGAAGCTCTCTATTCAGAAGAACATGGGGAGATACATTTTTTTATTTGATTCAAAGGAAATACATGCAGTTCCTCAGGTGCCATAGGTTTTTAATCTGTTATCTCTGCATCTGGAAATCCCAGGGCTTAACAATTTCAGAAGACAATGAGTCTCTGTAATTCACATTTTTTTTATATCTATCTGCAAGGCACATACTTCTCACCACCAGTAAATTTGACAAGTAGAATAATGTAACTTCCCTTTTCCCTTGAATATCTGCAAAATGTTACTGAAGTTTCCTTTGAGTGTTTTTTCTTGTGACAGTGTCACCACTCAGAACCGTGAGCTTCATCTCCTATGAGTCCAAGGACTTCACAGCTCTTTTCTGACGTACATATTTGTTTGAATACCATAGACCTCTAGAGGTCTCTACTTCAACCACTCCTCAAAACAGAGCCAGCATTCAAGTTAGGTCACGTTTCTCAGTGCCTTTCCAGTCGGGTTTTGACTGTCTTTAGGGATGGAGGCTCCACAGCCCCTATGGACACCTGTTCTAGTATGTACATGTTTGTGGAATGAAGTTTTTTGTTTGGTTTTGGGGTTTCTTTTATCAAGTAAGTAGTTAACTTCAAGTAAAATTCATTTTCATGTACCTGTTTATATATATGATAGCCATAATGAGTTTATTACATACGTTTCCTTCTCAGCATCTTAAATGGATTATAAACAAACAGGTTGCTACCAAGCTGAGTTCTTCAGAGTTCTTAAAGAATCACATTACAGGCACAGTGCTGAAAATCAGATTTTCATTTTATGGTGCACATGAGCAACAAAATGTCCCAGAACTCCGTTAAACAAAGCACTAGTGTTTTTAAAAACAGCAGCAATTTAAAAACAATTTGCTTTTGTTTAGATTGCTTCCTGGTTTGAATAAATATATGCTCCTATGCCCGAGTTGTAAATAACTGATGAATAAACCTTTTATTCCTGTAGTATATAATAAAAGGCAGAAACTTCACCGGCCAATAAAACAAAGCAGTAAAAAGTCATTCTGCTTTACCACAGACTCCTCCACGCAGATTATGTAGCTTCTGCACTGGGTTCTGTAGCTGAACAAATCCGAGCTGCCTGGGACCCAGAGAGAGGAGGAAGATGCTTGGTGTCAAGGGACTCCTCCCTGAGGAGCCTCAGCTGAGTTCTCTCTTGGTAGCCAACCAGAAAGAGAGCATTCCTTTGCCAAGACATCTCCCAGATTTGTTGATGGCTTTAAAGGTCAGTGTAGTAACCTTTTGTGTTCATCTCAGACACAGATAGGTGGCCAGTGCTGATCCCAGAACTCGGTGTGAATCCCAGCAGGATTTATCGCCAGCTTCAGGCAGCCTCATACTCAACCACCTCTTTGTTTTCTGACTGGCTGGAGGCTGCAGGTCTCTGCAGCACAGAGACTCAGATGAGTGTCAGCACCCTGGTCATGCAGAAAACATCATATTCTGTCAGCTGCGTACTAAATTGAGAGCAATTCTGATCAATTATATAAGCTGGTTTTACAGCCTCCGTTCTAACTAGTGTACATATGTCCCAGCCAATGGACAAATGTCTGAAATCAGAAGCATCCTTCCCCCTAGCTATTTCTCCATCACCTCAGCCTTGTCTAGTCTGTTTTAGCCAGTCTTCACTCATCCATGCTCTTAAGACTACGTTAAGGCTCTATTCTGGTACATAGCCAAGCATTAACGTTTTCAGGAACAGATTTTTATGCATTCCATGTTGCTACACTTTTACTTCCCGTTAGGAACCCTTCCATAATGTGGGGTATCTAGTAGATTCTGCATGGTCTAAAATAATAATAA
>NW_010122435.1:0-9094 GCF_000699245.1 Pterocles gutturalis | reverse complement strand
CATCGGTCCCAATACTGAACCCTAGGGGAAATCATAAACATTTACCTCACGGAGCACCATATCGGAGTTTTGGTATGGCCATGTAGATTTAGTTGTAAAGTAAGGTAAAATTTAACATCTGGATATCAGGATCTAGTTTAAGAAATTTAAAACACGCATGTGTTGTAGTTCACTAAAAAGGCAGAGTTTTTCAAATTACTTGCTCATTACGAAATGTTTACCGAGCTCTGATGATTAGTCATTGGTTGGCAGAATTTAATCTTCAGAAATACTAGAAATATTTTTATAAAGAAGCAGTACAAATAACTGGAATGCAAGTTGCCTCAATTTAATGTCTGTACATTCTCAGGTCTAAATTGTTACTATAAAGTAGTTTTGAATTAAAACTTGGAAGTTTAAATTGAAAACTGTCTTGCATGTTGTAATCAGTTTTTGAAAAATGTAATCGTGGCACAGGATTCCATTTAAATAGTTATTTCCCATGGTGTAATTACCAGTGAAGAAGAATAGAGTGGGTAAACCACAGTGAGATTGAATTTACAGCTGCTAATGCAGCTTTACTTCAGAGTACACTGTTGGCTGAAAGGCAGACGTGGGATCTCCCAAGGTTAAGGGCTTTAAGTCTCAAAGCCTCCAGCAGATTACTTCTTGCATAACCACACATTTCAAAAAGCTCAGTGGCTTGACTGTGAAACAGAAGCAAGTATCCCTCAGAAAAGGCATCAGTGTGTTATATTCAAAAAATGTCAACATTAAAACTGTGACATAAGAATCAACATCTGTTCATAGAAAAATATTCCTAACTTTTTACTGCCCGAGCATTTCCCATGTGAAAGGTATACGAGTCTCCTGGTTCTTACAACTTTTAATAAAATTCAAAACCGAGGTATACAGAGAGAAGTCTGGAGATAGAGAGACAATAAGACATTTGTAGACATGATGAGGGATATGTAGAGACGTCTATGCATCTCTGTATCTTCAGACTTCTCTTATCCACTAATAGTAGTATGTTTTAGTGCTGTTTCAGCAGTTCATTATGACATAGCAGCCTTATTGTTCCCTTCATTTAAGATCACATAGGTAGTTTCTACGGTGATTTGTAAGTTGATGAAGGGAACACTGTGCATTATGTTACACAGTTCTCTGCTCTATTGGCCATGATCTGAGTAGCTTCAGGGAATTATCGAGCAGACAGATGCCCTTTCACCTGTGGTTACCTTTTGCTTATAAAGGAACATACAACTCTTCCTCAAAAAAAAAAAAGAAAAAAGAATTTCCATAAGCTTAAGAGAGAGTGCCTGTCAGATAAAAACACTGCAGCTGCTGCATATGTTTTTATATATTAGAGCATTTTAAGACTGTGGTTGTATTGCAAGTAAATGATTTAACTACATTCAGCTGTCCTGTAAGTTGTTTGTAATTACTGGTTTTGCTTTTCAGATGTTCATAATAAAGTTCTCAGTGTAGCTCTTTCAAATGCAGCAGCAATGCTGACTCTTCAATACTGGATAGTTCAATCACATAGGATATCTTCAGATTCAAGTGAGGCAAAAAATAAAGAAAAATACAGGCAGCACAAGGTAATGCCTGGTATTATTAGTGGCTCAAATTCATGTGCTTTGCAATGATAGCTCTGGTCTTTGAAAACCTGATATTTTTAATCATATCTCTGTCATAGTCACAGCTTCAATATTTCAGTATGTCCATAAAATGTTTCTTTCATACATTGATAAATTTTCCCACATAGTCTAGAATCAATGCTTCTTTCCAGCCAAAAATTATATCAAAATATCTTGTCCCAAACAAGTAAGATGTGCACACAGCATAAAAACAAAGCAATTTTTAAAAGTGTCAGAGAAAGTTGATTTGATAGATACTCTGATCTCTAGTAATCAACCATTGGTACCACAGCCTATCACAGTGATATTCAAGTGCCTGGTTTTTCCCATTTTCCCCAATAAGGCTTTTTTTTTTTTTTACTTGATTTCCGCTGCATACTTGCCCTATATATGTCTAGCTGTTGATAACATAGCAAAACATATGGAATTTGTGGAGCTCTTCAATTATAATTAGTAACTAAAGGTTCATTTCATAAGAAATATAAGCAGATAGGCTAACACAAAACAATTTGAAATTCTGCCAGTATATTCATCATTGAATACAGACATGGAGAACGCAGTTTTATGAAGTAGCAAGAAATTTTATAGACCAGGAGCAGGAGTGAGGCCCACATAAGAAATCACAGCATTGCAGCCCAAGCTGAGAAGAGATCATCAAGAAGAGTTTATCCTGAACAGCATGCTTAGCTTTGAAGAATTACTTAACCTTTTCTTTTTTCAAACTTTGATTTAATAGAATTTCCTGACAGATGATTTGACTTTCAAAATATCTGTTTCTACTTTTTTTTTTTTTTTTTTTTTTGAAGATGAGTATCTTCTGGTAGAACAACCTTATCACTACCTCTTTCTCACTCTCCTTCCACCTCCAGCTGTTCTGCTCTTCAGAGGTCCGTAGAAATGTTGCTCTTATATTGCTGATTGGGAAACATGAACTTTTGCACTGGTTGTAATGAAGATAGACTATTTCAAACTTGATTTCGAATTTTACTTTAATCACCTCAGGATTTGGTCAACCAGTGAGGCCAGTTTTCAATCTGCAATAATTTGATGCCAGAATCTACACATAATCTGAATTAATATGCATTTTTGTTCTTATGAAAAGGGCCATGTACACAGACAAGTGTCTTTCATTTACCCATAGACCATGCAACATTAAATGAGTTTAAGAAGTTAATTTGATATGGATAGGAATTAAAATGGAAAGTAAGGCTAATAAATGTTTTTTAAAGTACTTTATTTTCACAGACTCTTCAAATTCTCTGCAAATACAAAGTAGTAATTATGAAGCCTGTTTTGTACATATAAGGCAAAGCTTTGGCTATCTTCCTCAAGGAAGTTCTGTAACCAGGTTTTAGCATAACATACCCTTTTCTTAAGAGAAAACTGTTCTTTCAACTCTCCGCACTGTATAAAGAACTTGAAACCCCACTGTGGTGAAATATGAACAGATAAGTACAGGAGTATTTGAACAGGTATCTAATGTTCAATGCGCTGGATGATTTAATCCATAGGTAAATATATTTTAGAGAGATAAAACACAGTGCCAGACCAGGGTGAGGGTCAATAAATTGAACTCTAGTTGTTCAAGTTCTCAGCCTGCAAGACTATACCCTTGAGATAGAGAGTATCGATGTTTTAAGTTCCGATTCAAAGACTTTGTGTAGTATCTGGCAAGCAGTGAGTGAGTTTCCTTTCTGTTTTAATATACTCTGACCAGAGTTACTGCATGAAAATTTGTTAGGACAGGTCACTGTGCTGTTTCTGACTACTTCTGTTCAAGGACTGGTTTGTATACTACACTGTAGCTATTTACTAATAGGGGATAAACCAGACTGTACTGTATCCTCAATAGGCAAGCTATGGTCTACCATAAGCTGCTGCTCATCAAGCTATCCCTTCGAAACTGACAGTGATACTAACCATCTAAAATGACTATTAATGCAAACTACACTGAAGGTTCTATTAATTTCAGTATTGCCAGAACTTCATTCATATTCAGTGAACCAGTATAATAACAATATAGAAGATGAACCTAATCTAAGATGTACCTTAGACAACACTAGTCACTTTAACTGCTATTCTTTCTCATGGAAGGCCTCCTGTTTCACAAAATTACATTAAAAGATAGGGTTTGTCTCACATAATTTCATTTGTTCAAAAGTTAAGCATCCAGGTGTTCCCTGTAGTGAGAGATGCCTCTGGAGAGCAACCATCCCATTCTGAGATAGGTGTCTGAAATGGGTAGGCTACATCACACTTTTGAGATTCTTTTGTGTTTTGTTTTGTTAATGTCCAGAGACTGTTAAAAGGGCCAAAATGTTTAGCTGCAACTGCGCATCAGCCCTTTTTATGATTATGTTGACTGAAATGAAACCTTTCTAAATCTATAGATGTGGTGCTTAGGGACATGGTTAGTGAGTTAGGTGGTGTGGGTTGACGGTTGGACTTGATGATCCTTGAGGTCTTTTCCAGCCTTAATGATTCTGATTCTATGATTCTATATGGCTTTCCCATATTTTCATAGTTGTATATCTCTAGTCTTCTCTTCTTACTCACATCACCATTTTGATCTTACTGTGCTGTAGTCTTCTCTTCTTACTCACATCACCATTTTGATCTCACTGTGCTGTTCTCTTCATTCTCTTAGTAGTTCTAGGCTTGACAGCACTGCTCTGCAACTAAAAAGATCCTGGTAGTGTCCTGGTGGGAATGAATGAATACTGGAGTTCTCATTTAAATGTTTGTTTTTTTCTGATAAATCATGAAATATTTTTTTGGAGGGGAAAAAAATCTACTTTTTTCTGCTTTTTATTCCTACCTGAAATATGTATTAATTGCCACCCTCACATGCAATATTGAATTATATTCTGAATTACTCAACCCATTTTTATTTGTGGATGAAAATAACAACTTCCACTACAAAATGAAATAATAAACTGGTCAAGTTTACAAATAAGTTTTTACAATTAACAGGAAATATGACAACATTTCTAGAAATTGTGTCATATTGACAAGAGAGTAATCAAGGGAACTCAAATTTAGGAATAATTTCACTATGACTGCATCTGCTACATGGAGATCAGCATTCAAACCCGTGGTTGAGTTAGCACATCCTGAAACATTACCACGGATCAGCTGAACCGTCATAGCGCCATGTAAGCACTTGATCTGTGGTGAACTACACCAAGAGGTAATTAGAATGAGCTTAAATTTAGTAAAATTGCTTCAGATGTGACAAGCCTGAACCTACTAGTGGTTAACGCTGTAACTCGGTATGGAATGGTTATGTAATATTATAACTGAGTCCTCGGATTAGTTATTCCTGTGAATTGTAATACTAACATTTTTTTAAAGTCTGTTCCACCGCCTTTTCCTATTCAGTTTTATTTAGAGGAAAGAAGGAAATTCTGAAAATGAAGTCTAATGTACAAGAATCATTTCTAAAGAAAAACCCAAGGAACAGCAGCTATTTAAAACAAATGAACATGTAACAAGCTTACAGCACTTTAACAGCAGGATACAGGAGAAAAAATGTAAAAATAGCCACTTCAAAAAATTGTTTATTAAAGCCCTCATCTCCACAGCAGGAAATAAAAAGAATAATACTGAAACAGCCACCTTAAAAATGATTTATTAAAAAATGCATCACCAGAGATGTACAGAAAGACAACAGTTTACCATCTTAAAATAAATTTATTCAACTATGTCCCAGCAGGAAACACTATAAAAAGTAAAATTTCTGCTCCGTGAAAATAAATAAATAAAAATATTTTCAAACAAGGAAAAATAAAAAGTCCTTTTAAAATAGTTTTGTGTAGCTTATATTGCATTATGTATAAAGACAGCTTTATTCACCAATGGCTTCATTCTTTGTAATGTCACAGTCCCTGGCCCCATTCAACAAGTGTGTCCAGTATGCATTTATACTGAGGCATGTGACAGGTCCCTGCTACCTCAAGTTTAAACACCATCTTTCATAGTTGATCTCTTTAAATTATATTTTAAATTATATTATTTCTTGCAAGCCTGTTTTCAAGAGGGTAATACAGCTCTTCTAAATGTTTCTTTTCCAGCCTGGTTACAATTTTCACTGGGAATTTGTCATCTTGCGCAGTACGTTTCAGCTATATTTGTACATGAGGATGGTATCCAAAGTTGCATGGAAACACAATATTTTTAAAGAAGCCAAGGATTGCCTTATGACCAGGTAGGAGCACACCAGGGCCTCATTCTACTACAACATATTGTGTCATTCCACTGGCATCACTGAAGCTGGTTCTGATTCACAGTGATGGAAGGGACAGCAGAGTCAGTTCTTTCGTTATCAGCCTGGATTTCCCATTGACTGTGTAAGCTTGAATATATTTGTCAGCCCCATAGCTCATGGTTTACTTATTTTTTACAAATAAACAACAACCAACTACTTTTACCACACTAAGACAGAGCATTCAGGATCTTTGTTCCAAGGCATTGCTTCATATGCAAGTAAAATGAACCTCATCTTTAAAAACACTCCAGCTCTAAGTCTCTCACCAGGACTTTTGTCCCACCAGTGTAAGCTAGGCTTGTCAACCTGGAGAACCCCTTTACTATGCAGATTGGCCAAAGCCTCCCCTGTGTTTACGAACAGGCTTGGGGCAGCAAAGAGTGCAGCGATTCTGCTGTGTTCCACCAGACCCAGACTGGTTTCCTGCTTCATCCATGCCAAGCCTTGGAAATCCGCCATGCCTACTGATGCTGTACAAAGAGAAAAGTCATACTCATGCCTTCTCCCAGCAGTACTCATTTCTATTCCAACATGTCAACATTTCTGTCATATTAAGAACAGAAAAGTCTTACTCTCAGGCATATTCCTCAAATATTTATTCTAGGCATCCTCGCTTTTCCCCTCTGGGGCCAGGAGCAGTCAGACCCTGGACTCTTATTCTTGATGTGTCTCAGACAATTTTGACGACACTGATAAAAAGCTCTGATCTGTTTGTGTGCAGAAAAGAAAACTATGGAAAAAAAATGACATGAAAATATTTATGATCTTAGCAATAGTGATAAGATGAGAACTGAGCCTTCTTAGTAGTATTACTGTAAAACCAGGGCAGATGAACTCACATTATACCCAGTAAATACCTCCATGAATATAAATAGATACAGGTGTGTGTATATATAATCATAGAGAACAAAGGAACTAAGAGAAAGATGAATCTCCACTGATGCCTATTGTGTGACAGTGTGTTTATCATAACATATATGTCCATGAAATTGAAACACTTCACTGCTTTAGAGAAAGATACTGTAAAAGTAGTGAACCTCTTAAGGATTGATTCTGCGTACAAAATTTAAGCAAAGTTCCTATTTGCATGAATAAAGACGTCAGGATCAGGTCCAATGCTTATTTATTTCTTCCCCCTGCTGTATAATTCAATAACTAGAACTGTGAGGTAAAACTTGTGTGTAAAATGGAACCTATTGAGACGTGGCTGTTCACTTTGTCAAAAGAATAAATTTTTTGTAGTTAAGATGTATGAAATCAGACTTCAATATATCTATGATCTCAAAAAAATAAAGTTCATCTGCAGTAAAGTTGGTCTTGCTGCTTCAGCAATTACTTGTGTGAGTGACAGTGAGGATTACAGCCAAGGAAATAATTCCTAACAAATTATTTGTTCAATGAGTTTCACCATTTCTTCTGTCCATGATTTGCCTGTGATCAGCCAGTGATTCTCGCAGTGTTAATCTTCACTCAGAATTGTTAAGAGATGTCATCACTGAGTGCATCTTGATCTGAAAGATATTCACAAATAGCTATTCAAAGTCTACACCTGGCCTGAAGCCTGTGTTTGTCTCCAAGAGTTTGTCAGGTAGCAGATGTCTCAACAGAGCCTTTTCTCCCTGGCTTCTCACTAATGTTTGTAGAATATCTTGTGGAAAAATGTATGTGACCTCCTTCCGATGAAGACTGCCTTGCTGAAAATGCAGTTATGTTATAGTTTATGCTAACGCTGGGAAATGGAGGCTTAACATAAGTTATGGGGAGAAAGTTTAAAAGTTTTGACAAAGCAGTTTTCTTGACCAGTTTCTACTTGAAATCCAGTCACTTTGAGGCAGTGGTGAAAGCAAGCAACAGAGCTGACAGCTCCTCCTTAGTAATACTATACAGTACTTTCCCCCTGGTATATCCTAATTTGCCTGTAGGGGGGCAAGGGAGGGAAGCTGGGATCTTGACACCATCAGGTGGTCTCAGTTACCATGGAATCATGTGAAGAAAGAAGCAATCTTTAAGGTATAAATTGTCCTTAAAATCCTCCTTTCCCCCTTCCACCCCTTCTTTCTTCTTGGTCAACCTGCTGTGCACATGGGCTTCAATAGCAATTACAAGCTCCTGGGCATCAACTATAAAAAATCTATTTTGCACATTTTCTATTTTCAAATACTTTGTATCTCTGTGAAAATGTTGGTAATGACACAGAACACTATGACTTAAAAAGTTAGCCATGTATCTTTTTTCCCTGTAGATTCAGCCTACCTCGGCAGTGAGGAGGGTGCACAGCAAACTCACTACCCTGGACTTGAGGAGAGTGGACTTTGACCTCTTCAGGGACCTGCTTGGAAGAGTCCCATGGGATAAAACCCTGGAGGGAAGAGGGGCCCAAGAAAGCTGGCTAATATTCAAGAATCACTTCCTCCAGGCTCAGGGGCGATGCATCCCAACAAAGAGGAAGGCAGGCAAAAATGCCAGGAGGCCTGCATGGATGAACAAGGAACTCCTGAGCAAACTCAAACAAAAAAAGGAACCCTACAGAGGGTGGAAGCAAGGACAGGTAGCCTAGGGACAATACAGAGACACTGTCAGTGAAGCCAGAGATCAGGTTAGGAAAGCTAAAGCCCCCACAGAATTCAATATGGCCAAGGACACTAAGGGTAACAGGAAGAACTTCCATAGGTATGTCAGTGATAAAAGGAGGACTAGGGAAACTGTGGGCCACCTCTGGAAGAAACCGGCAGACCTGGTGACCCAGGATACAGAGAAGGCTGAGGTACTTAACGAGTTCTTTACCTCAGTCTTCACTGGCAAGAGCTCAAGCCACACTGCCAAACTTGCAGAAGGCAAAGACAGTGACGGGGAGAAGGAAGAACTGCCAGCTGTAGGAGAAGATCAGGTTTGAGACCATCTAAAGAACCTGAAGGTGCACAAGTCCATGGGACCTGATGAGATACATCCACGGGTCCTGAGGGAACTGGCAGATGAAGTTGCCAAACCACTATCCATCGTCGTGGCACTCTGGTGAAGTTCCCACAGACTGGAAAAGGGGAAACATAACCCCCATTTTTAAAAAAGGAAATAAGGAAGACCCAGGAAAATAGAGGCCTGTCAGTCTCACCTCTTTGCCTGGCAAGATCATGGAGCAAATCCTCCTGGAATCTATGCCAAGGCACATGGAAAACAATCAAGTGGTTGGTGACAACCAACACGGCTTTAC
>NW_010122434.1:0-9243 GCF_000699245.1 Pterocles gutturalis | reverse complement strand
TGTTTTCCATTGGTGGGATGGTACAGAGAAGACGGACAGGCTCTTCTTGGAGGAGCTGGGTGGGGTGACAGGGCTAGAGGCAATGGAAAAATTCCAGGGAGGAATGTTTCAATTAGACATTAGGAAAAGATTCACACCATGAGGGTGGTCTAATGCTGGGACAAGTTGCCCAGAGAGGCTGCAGGATCTCAAACCTTGGAGATACTATGAATTTAATTTGGAACAGCCTTGGGCAGCCTCTGAGGCTTTGAAGATTGCCCTGGGTAGAGGATTGAAGCAGTTGACCTCCAGAGGTTCCTTCCAATGTAAATAAGTGCTTGCTCTGTATCAGAAGAAATGATTGCACAACCAGCCATTTTCTCCCTCCTCTGTGTACAACTGTTCCTGACCCAGCTGAAATATGTGGCCCAGAGGGCTGTGGAGCTTTGTAGAAGAGAACAATATGATTGTTTTATGTAAAATCTAGTATACGGCTCAAACCCTGTTTTTTTTAACCTGACTTCTGCATAGTCAAAGATTTGAAGTGATTAGTTTAGTGCTTTGAAATATTGTGTGTCTGTGATGCAATAAACTAATCCTGAATGGGGTATCTTTTTCCAGAGTTTTGTACTTTTAAATAATGTTGGGGGAGGGGGCCAGTTCTGTAATATTACTTCAAAGATTTTTCCTGCTGTGCAGAAGTAGCCTGATTCCTTGTGCATCCTTTCAGGCAATGAAATAAATGTATAATTGTAATTGGAATACAGGCGTATTCTGGGTTTTTTTTTTGTTTTTTTGGTTTTTTTTTTTGAGGCTGTTTTGTTGTTGTTGTCTTGTTGGGTTTTTTTTTTCAAATTAATAAATCCAGACTTTCTTATAAGCAAGTTGCCTGAGGTTTATACTTATTTACTTAATAAAGGAATAGAAATTTAAATTCATTTGTCTGGAATGGGAGTTAGGCAGCATTCTGTAGGATAAAATACTTTGTTGTAATGTTTAACTAAAAAGAGATAGTTTGGACTCTTTGTTACCCTGGATGTTACTACAATGTAAAATAAGCAAACCTGAATAAAACAGTCACATAATTTTACTGTAAAGGCAATGCAAAGTGCCTATTGATTTGGTGTTTATTTCATAGAAACGTAAGTTCAGTCTCATTGAGCTCAATTCAGAAATTCTGTTGATTTTTTTCTGCATGTATTTCTATTATATGTACAAGTGAGGAATCAGTATGAAGAACGAGAGTTTTAAAATCAATCTTTAAGAAGATGATCAGTTAATTTTTCTTCCCCCCCCTCCCCCCCCCCCCCCACACTTCTGTTTTAGCTATTCATATGGTTTTCTAAGAAGAGAATTAGTCAAATTTCTCCTAAATTAGTCATAAGCATTAAAAGTATACTGAATTAACTTCAGTTTTTTAGTTTGTGGTCTCAGGGTAGCCATAAGGAGTTACTAATAACTATGTCCTTCATTATTTTGCAAATATACAAAGGTTCTCAATTCTAGCATCTACTCATGAGTGCGAGGGAAGAAATCCTAAACCCTAAAATGGTGTGTTTCCTGGGAATAACTTCTGTATGAATTACACAATTTCTAGCAAAACCAGACAGTATTTTCTGGGTGTCTTGAGCATATTTTAGCTCCTTCAGAGTGATGATGACATGCAGATCAAAGCAGACTGGGTTAGTGTGAAATTGAATTGTTAAAATAGTTTATTTTTGAAACTTGAAACCTCAATATGAACTTTGAACAAAAAAATATTCCTGAACCAATCTACCCATGGCTTGCAGTGAAAATAAATCCTTTCACACTTGTAATACAGGCAGTCCACCCTAATCGTGCCTTGTTTTAGCTATTGTGTACTTTATTCTCCTCAGTACTGCCTGGGTCTGCTTATGCTTAACTCTGATTCCCGTTGTCCTTTCCAAACTGCCCACCCAGCCGGCTGCTGTATTCAAACAGCTGTAACTGAGGGCACCCAGGATGTGTTCTGATGCAGTAATTGTATGTTGTGGTCCTGGTTCCCTACAATTGAGGGTGCTTCTGATAAATAATTGTTTCTCTTGGTATTTAAAAGTGTTGCATTCTTAAAAATGGAAGTGACTTTAAAATTTGTCCATGTAGAATTGAAGACCTGAGAGCAGAATTCTGTTTTCAAAATGGATTCAATGGGACAGGAGACTGTAAAATGCAAAGTTTTGGCATTTTTTAAATACAGTTTGCCATTCTAATTGATTAAGGAAATAAGATTTCCATGTTACACCGACACTCAATTAGATCCTGAAAATGAGCAAGCTATTGGATAAGGTGGATGTGCCTTTTAGAGTAGGTGGTTCCAGTATCCCTCATTCCTAGAACATTCCAGCCTAGTGCCCTTCTGCTGCAATACAATACATTTTCATACAAACCCCTGTTTGAAAAGGGAGTCTTTTATGTTTATTTAATCTCTTTATGAAGGTATATTTTTTGTTATTGTATATTGTTAGTCATGGCTGTTCTTTAAGCTGTTAGGTGCTTGCTTCAGAGATGCTTCTTACTTTTACTGTAATACAAAAATTGTTCCATTTCTCTCACTTCTTGTCTAGTCTCTTTTTCCCTTTCTGAATCTTCTGGAGAGTAGTGTAATACAATTAGAACATGCTTCTTGCTATACAGGATGTTATATGAGTACATAGGGTGACACCAGGGTAGATTTTTAAAGCTATTTGTGCCTGTTGAATTTTTCAGAAGATCATAAGATTTAAATCCTCTAATCAATACCTTGACCGTCTTGATAAAATATTGTTGTTTCTACATATCCACCAGCAATTGAAAATCGTGGATTGTTCCCTAGCAGGTTTTAAGTCTGTTACAAAATATAATTCAAGAGGATATGCAATGTAGGAGGGAAGGAAGGGATGAGTGCCTGTTAAACATCACCCTTTCCCAAAGTGCAAGTGGATAGGAACTACATTAGACATCGTCCCCACTCTGCCCCTCTTTCAAGGCTGTGTTTGTTCAAAAAGGTTTGTTCCAAGTTAGTAGCATTTGTTCTCACCAGAGTCCGGTTGAGCCTCCTGCAGCTAAACTGATCACCTGTCACCAGTACTTTCTTGCCCCACTCCTGCTTTTTGACTGCCAGAGCTTGGATGTCTTTGCCCTCTAGTAAATGCAAGCGCAGCTGTGTGCTTTCACTGGCTGATGGACAGTGATTTTATTGTCCTTCCAACTAGGTCTTGCTTGCCTAGCATCAGGGACTGGAATAGCATCTGCTGCTGCTACTAACGATCGTCTGGTTTTTTTGCATAATGAGATTAAAACTACCCAGACACAGGTACCAGTTCTGATGACATTTTTGGAAAGGGCTAGGGTGAAGTTACTCTATCAGTTATTGATTGTGAGTTTGCATCCAGGGGCACTTGAAAGCATGGGTGCAGTCTACAGCAGCCAGTGCTGCCTCTGGTGCTGCGATACCTGCTCTGGATCTGCAGTCTCCCACTCCACCCAGCTACATCCTCCAGTCCATGCTCCATCCACATCCTCTTCTGAGAGCGCTGCCACTGTCAGAATTGTAGCTGATAAAATAATGCTGGACTACAAGAGAAATTTCCTGAAAACTGTTCTGATTTTAACTAACACAGTGGTGCTGGTGTACTCTGGCCTTGCCTCCAGCACCCAGACAATTGTGGGTTTTGCACAGTTTGCACATTGCTGGTGTTTCTGCTTCTGTCTGCACTTCAGTTTGAACAAACACTGTGTTGAAAGTATTTCCACTCTTTACAGTATGCACTGGACAAATAATCCTGCCTCCCTATCACTGCTGCAATACTCTGTCTATTTGGACCATCAACATCCAGGAAGAAAATCCAAAAGAGGAACTAATTTGAGTTACAGCTGTCCTGCTTCTCTGGAGTTACAAAGGCACATGCTGGTACAAAACAAGGGAAAGTGTGGGAATATGGATGAACAGAAGGGGTGGATCAGAAACAGAAAGGGCAGGATCAGTTCTGGTGTAAATTAAAACAACTTTAGAAACTATAGTCTAAGTTTCCCAAAGAACATTAACATCATGTAAAGATAATGAAGGCAGATTTCCAGCTTGCTAAGTGCATGCTTCATAATAACTATAAAAATTACTTTATAATTTGTGAAGCTTTCCGGGAAGTCTGGTAGAGGTCACATACTGATCTGAGCAGCAATAACAGGGAACTGGACTGGGGGGAGGAGAAAAACCCAAGACAGGAACTATAAGTGTGGGGAGAAAAGAAATGTGCTTGGTTTTGGGGTTTTTTGGGGGGTGTCTGTTGTGGTGCCTTTTACTTTACAAGCAGGAAGAAGTGCTTGAATAACTGCCTGTGTGTTACATTGGAACTGGACAAGGTCACCTGTGGTGACCAAGGGATTCCTGAGCATCACAACTCTGCCAGCTGCTGAAACTGATACAGGTGGTTCACCTCGCTTGTGTCTCATCTACCATTGCTTGCTTTTGCTCCTGCAGATGTGATGTGTGCAATGGAACTGGCGGTGGGATTCTTCTGCAACAAACTCTGCATTCTTGGACCTTACCCCCATGGATTTCGATGTCACTTTCAGGCAGACAAATACAACATCTACCAGTACATAGCAAATGCTGGATTGATAATTGAACTTTTCCTAGTGGTGGATCAGGCTGCTTAAGAACAGCTTTACCAGTCATGGTAGAGGAAGGTGGATGAGCTTGCCAAGCTAAAGGAGAGACATGGTGACTTGACCAGTGGCAGTAAGCCTGCTCTTTGATGTAAGCAAGCTGGATTGTGTATTCTCAGGTGGCCACATGCCATCTTCGTATAGGTGTCTGATGGCACTGCTTTGCAGCCAAGATTGGTAGACATCAAAGTAAAAGTCTTCCCTTATGCAAGGAGGCATGTCTAGCTATGGAGGTAGCAGGAAGAGAAGGCGTGTCCTAGTCACAGCAGCACTGCCATGGCAGGGAAAGCCCATGTGCAGATGTCCTCTGTGACTTTGTGAGCAGCGTTCAGAAATAGCACTGGCTGAGAGTCAGGAGGATGACCTGGATCTTTCTGTTCTGCAGGACCTCTCTGTCTAATGTAGCAGCAAGTAAGGGACACAGAGGTCCTGAAAGTCACCTTACCTAACCAGAAGTACCGGATCCACTGGTGAGCTACCTGTGTTTACAGCGTGGTCAGTCATTCTTTTCTTATGACTCTGGGAACTGTATGGAGGAGTTAAGGAAGGAACAGTCAGTGATGAACACAGCCCAGGCTGTGTTAACTCCACATTATATATTTCGATACTAGATGGGCTCATAGGCAAGCAATATCAGAAACAAAGAGTATATAAGTCTAGTAAATTCTGCTTTTCAGAATATATGCTTGCTGGCACAGTAACTGGCTGTAGAAAGAGGTGAGGCAGTAGCTTTCCATCCAGAAAAACCCATCCAGCAAAAACTTGGGCAGTACACAAAGGTGAATTAGGACAAGGCGTGAGATGATCTTGGCTACTGGATAGCAAACCAAAGGCTTTTGCTGGGGCAGGGGCAAGGCATTACTGTATGACTATTAGCAATCTGATATTTATCAGGCTTAAATCTGGTACCTTAGATGATCTGGTTATACAGAGATCGAGCGTAACTGTCAAATTACAATCTAAATCTTTTTATAATGATTCCCTTTTCTAGACTGCAGTGTTCTGGTTTAAAGCATGAAAAGTAAAGTGTTTCTTGACTGGTATATTAAACTGTATAACTAGTGTTGAATGCTTAAATCTGTTTCTGCACAGAGGAATATTTTCTTCGTACTGGGAAGACACCAGTGAAATTTTTCAAGTGTGCTTTGGCTTTGTGGGTGTTTTCTGTTCAGAGGTGTCTCCTTGTTCTTCTTCAGCAAATACACAGTGGAAAAGAATGGTAATAAAGAGTGACAAGGTTTACTGACTACAGGAGAGCATGGGAACAGGGCAATAGTGGGAAGAGGGGCAATTTTTTTGCAAGTTCCCTTTTATTTGTTGTTGCTATGAAGTAGAGGTGTAAGGAGAAGCAAGGTGTATGTGATACTATGAACGTTATCAGAGAAGGAGAAAAAACACACAAGCCTGCTTATGCTTTCCTCTTTCTTCTGTAGCATCTGACTACAATCTTTCCTGGATAGTTCAGCATCTCTGAGTGAGAGAGGTCTTTCATAAGAAAATGGGGAGGGAAATCTAAAGTGATAGAGCATTCTTAAAGACAGTGTCACTACTCCATCTTAATGTAAAAAATATTCTAGATGTGCTTTGCAAATTTCCTGCATTTGGGCTGCATCAAGCAAGGTAAAAGGAAATTAGCATAGACACCATCCCTTAATCAAGTATCGTTTGCCAAAATGAGACATACTCACTTGGTGCTAAGAGACAGGGTCTAATTTTGTAGGTCTGATCTCAGGACTCTCAATCCATGTTGAATTTTGTGGAAAAGCTGTGGACACTCTAAGGTTATTTTTCTCAGTGCAAATATAGATTTCTTTAGTACAATTTTTGATAATTAAAACTGTGCAAAAACCCTGCATTTTTTGGTGTTTAATCTCTCTCTTAAGAACTAACTTGGTGCTGGATTACTGGAGATGAGTTAACATGGTGACATTTTTAAAGGATTCCAAGAGAAGCTTGTGGAACAGGAAATGCGTAAGCCTGAGGCCTGTTCCTGGAATATTAGTAGAAAAGACGTAGTAACGGACCAAATTAGTGGATAAATGTGATGTCCTGAGGATCAGTCACTGAAATTCTTTGAAAAAGTTATCAGGGAAATTGCATTTGATATAATCTTCTTGGATTTTCAAAGAGTTTTTCACATGATTTCTTGCTTAGAAGTCTTAGAGAGTCCAAACAGCTGTGGGAAAGAGGGAGGGCCCTTTGCATGCAGAAGTTGCTGGTTAGAAGATAGGAAGTGGGTAGGAATAAAGAGACAGCTTTTGTAGTCGTTGAAGGTTACTGGTAGAGTCCCAGATTGATCAGTGCTAGGACCTCTGCTGTTTAAGGTGAGGATAAATGATCTGGAAAAGATGGTAAGTAGTGAGATGGTACTACAAATGCAGTGCCAACTGCAAAATAATTTTATGAGACTGAATGGTAAACAGCATATGAAATTCAGTGTAGCCAAAGTGTATACAGTGAAAATGAAATTTAACAAGTGGCAGGTTAAAAACAGATGTTTCTTCACAGTGAATAGTTAAGCTGCAAAGCTTTGGGATGCTGTGAATGTTAAAATTTTCCATAGATTCGGGGAATTTTTGAAAAAAGTAATGGAAGATAAATGCGTTACAGGTTATTAATATAAGACCAACACATCTGGCTCAAGAATTCATCAAGTGGTACATTGCTGTAGATTGGGAGAGTATTGTGGAAAAGTGTCAGCTCATGCTTGCTCAGTTTTGGTATACTCTGCTGGCAACTCTCTGCACAAGTTATTAGATGAGTGGGAAGTATCTAATGCAGTATGGCCACTGTTGTGACTATGCTTATGATCTTTGTAATCAAAAAAGGGAGAAAATGCACATACTGGTAACAGCAACCTTTTAAAAGGACTGAAGTTATATATAATCTGTTTTATTTTGTATTTCTGAAGGCTAATACCAATGGAAATTTTGCTGCAAGCCAGATACAATAATATTTCATGAAAGCACACAATAAATTGTATGAATCAATAAAATGTTGACATATAAACAGTAGAAGTGGTAAATGAGTTTGTTAGAATTGAAAGAGTAATCTAGTTGTCATTAATAACATTTGGGTATATATAATGCAAATCATCTTCAGCTTGCTTTAAGCTGATATCTGGAGACAGAACTGCTGTTAGGGAGGATTCTTTCAAGGTAGGAATAAACTGTTTTTTCTCCCATTTAGAATTTTTGATATTTATTCCTAAGCAAAGTTGGCCTTTATTTTTGAGGACTGACACTTTTTTTTTTCCCAGACAGTCTGAAATAACTTCTAAAACAGCAAAAGATTCTTACCAGTCTTTGTCAGACCTACAGTCATTTTTAATTTATACTATAACCCTTCCAAATCTACAGAGCTGAAAAAGAAGTGTGGGTTTTGCTTTATGTTTTTTTAAAGGCTTGTCTAATATTTTTGTAATTCATCTTTTTTTAGCTTAGTAATGTAGCTACAAAAAGCTCATTAAAGTTTTTACTTTCTTAGTCTGCTGTAGAAAGCAGGTAATTTTCCAGGTTTCCAAACTGAATATCAATTGAACCCATTATCTCAAGAACACGTTGGCTCCAAGAATCTGTTATAATTTTTTGAGTATTGGACACTGTGGATGCAAACAATAACAACGTTCATGAGTATATATGAAGGATGAAGAATTCTGATTTCAGGACAAGGTCAATCACTTAGTTGTCGGACTAAAGAAGTTTCTTCCCTTAGCAGATTGTTTATTGTCTAATTAAGCTTTTTACAACTCTTTCTCTAATATGTAGAACTGACTGCTAGCAGGAAAGATAATGAATTATATCAGTTTCTGAGGTTGCAATCCAGGAACATAGTTTGTCTATAGCATGCAGAAGAAGGTAAATAAAAATGAGGAATGCAGCTCCTGCAGATCTTCAACATCTTATAAGCTCACTCTGGTGTTACGTCCACAGAATTTCCCTGGAGAAGGTATCTGAGATTCTGACAGAAGTTAAGCACTACCATGATCCTTTCTGACTACTTAAATCTTGATCTTGGCAAGCACAAGGATAGGAGCCCTTACTGTCATCAAGGATCTTTCATTTCTCAGTACCCAAAAGCTTGCTCTCTTTCTTCTGTGAAAAATCATGGATTCTTTTATGAATTGGGGCAGTATTTTCATTCAGAAACTGTTGGTCTACATCTTTATCTTTTGCCATATCAGGTAGCTGTTTACCTAGTTCAGACATTTCTTTGATATAATAGTTTCAGACCATCAAATTTCGCTGAGATTGTAGCCCCAGATACCTTTGAACAGCCTTCTTGTCTGCCTTCTCTTAGCTTTTAGCACAACTGTAGGATGATGTCTAAAGAGATGTCTTGTTCATAGAATCACAGAATCATAGAATGGCCTGGATTGAAAAGGACCTTAGAGATCATCTAGTTTCAGCCCCCCTGCTGTGGGCAGGGTTTCCAACCACTAGAGCAGCCTGCCCAGGGCCCCAGCCAGCCTGGCCTTGAATGCCTCCAGGGATGGGGCGTCCACAACTTCTCTGGGCAACCTGTTCCAATGCCTCACCACCGTCTGAGTGAAAAATTTCCACCTAATATGTAACCTAAATCTCCCTTCTCTTAGTTTAA
>NW_010122433.1:10712-14689 GCF_000699245.1 Pterocles gutturalis | reverse complement strand
TCCATCCCTGATGCTCCAGGATTTGGTGATTTCATCCGCCCCAGGTGCTCTCGGGGTGCGGATGGTGCCCGTGGGGATAAACTGGGGAGAAGAGCTGCTTTGTGATTGGAAAAAAAAGGAGAAGGGAGCTGGGGAGCAGGGGGGTTGTGTGTGGAGGGGCTGGGGGCTTCTAGTCTTATCCTTCCACCAGATAAAAATTATCCAAGTCCTCATGCAAAGGTTTGCAAGGGCACCAACAACATAACATCAAATAAATGCTGAGGAAGGTCTGTCACCATCAAAGCTGAATGGGGAGATCCTAAAAAACCCCTTGGGTAACACTGACCAGCTCTGCATCACTAAGTGATGCTGTTCCCTGCTGGTCCTTTTTGACCCTAATTTTTCTCTTGCCTTTTCTTCCCTGTTTTTCTCTGTTTTTTGTACTCTTTTCCTTTTGATTCTATCTTTTTTGCAAGCTATTTGAATTCTTCCCTTTTCATTTGTCTGATCCCATTTTCCAGCTCCATGGTATCTCTCCAGCCCTGATGTCTCTCCTCCCACCACTTCCATCTTCTCCTCCTCACCAAGAGGGGCAGAAAATAACACCAGTTTTACTGGAAGCAGTCAGGTCTGCAACCTTCAGCCCCGGCTGCAAGGCTTGGGGGTCAGGCTGGGGCTGGCCCTGCTGCTGTGAGGAGCAGGAAGCACTTGGTGGCCTCCAATCTGCAGCGTGTCACCACCACCGAGCAGAAATAGCACTGGTGCACCCAGCATCCTCCGACACCTCGCGGTTTCCCCCAGCAAAGGCCGGGTGTGTGTGCTGCACATCCTTACGTTATTTTATAAACCCGCTTCCCTAAATCTAACGCTTGTCCCAGTGTGGGCTCCAAATCTCTCCTGGGGACAAGGGCAATTGCTTGGGCTGTTGATGGAAATTGGGACTGATGGTGTAAAGTCACTTTTTACATCCACCTTCTCATGGGACTGGTTTTGTCCAAACAAAACCACAAAATCACAGAATCACAGGATGGTTTGGGTTGGAAGGGACCTTAGAGATCACCCAGTGCCCCCCCCTGCCATGGGCAGGGACACCTCCCACTAGCCCAGGTTGCTCAAAGCCTCATCCAGCCTGGCCTTGAACCCCTCCAGGGATGGGGCATCCACAGCTTCGCTGGGCACCCTGGGCCACTGCCTCACCACCCCCACAGGAAAAAAAAAACTTCCTTCTCAGATCTCATCTCAATCTCCCCTCTTTCAGCTTAAAACTGTTCCCCTTCATCCTGTCCCTCCACCCCCTGATCCAGAGCCCCCCCATCTCTCCTGTAGCCCCCTTTCAGCACTGGAAGCTGCTCTAAGGTCCCCCCAGACCTTATAAATCTAGGGGAAAAGGATGCTTAGGACAAAAAAATGTCTGTTTTGATGTATTCCCTCACTCTGCCCCCACACCTCTATTCCCGTGTCTGGCAGCATCCCGGGGCGCAGGGCTGGGGTGCAGGTTCAGCAAAGGGCCAGAATTGCCCCAAGGCTCCTGGGCAGCCCCGGGTCACCTCCTGCAGCATGTCCCTCTGAGCATTTGCCACGTTTAGCCTCTCCACGGTAGCACAGTTGGCACGAATATAATGTTTCTTCTGTCTCTTGCTGTCCCTTCCCCAGCAATCGCAAGCTGCGTGCCCTGGCGACAGCCCTGTCCCCCGGCTTCCTGAGGTTTGGTGGCACCGAGACGGATTTTCTCATCTTTGATCCCAACAAAGATTCAACTTCAGAAGAAAAAACCCTCTGGGAACTTCAGGTCCAGCAAGGTAAAACAGGTGCCAACATTTCAGACTCGCAACCATCCTGGGTTTAGGGAGGTGGCTTTGAGGCAGGCTGGGGACACCCCAAGGACACGGCGGCATCATTGAGGGTCCTCCACAGGCTGGGCATTGGAGAGGAGACCCATGGGCTTTCAGCACGGTCTGTGGGAAGAGCTGTGCCAGCTGTGGGAAAGCGAGGAAGGGTGCAGGGACCTTATCTCCACCCTGGCACCCGTTGGGACTCTCCCTTGCAGCAGCCTTGGGAGCTCCCCCACTGCCCGGGAGGCAGCCAAGGTCAGCCCAGAAGTTGCGGTTTCACTATGAAAATTCAGTAACGGATAGAAGAAACAATCTGGTGAGAACAGGGCATGTGTTTTCTCTGGTTTGGCCAAAGCCAGCGCTCAGCTGGCCATGCAGCCTTGCCCTCCCATCACTTCGAAGTGCTAAACCAAGCTTGGTCCTGGTGCGTGAGTTTTCCCGCTGAAAAAACTCTATTTCTTTCTTAAACTTAGTAAAAGCACTGAAACCCTTCTAGAGGCATTTCAGATTAAAACAACCCTGGCTGCTCCTCCAGTGCATAGCACAATAACGCAACCGTACATCACCGCACAACTGGTGATGCTGAGTTTTGGAGTCGAGTGGGGTTTTTCCCCCCGTACCGCTTTGCTGAGTGGCCACCTCCTCTCTGGTTTTGGCTTGTTCCTCGTTTGCATGCCGAGGAAAAACATGAGCTTTGAAGAAAATATCTGCTGACTCCTGCCAGCACTGCTGTTGGAGCCGTGTGGAGCTGTTGGAGTGCTTCTGCACAAGACAGGCAGTGCAGGAAGCATCGCCCATATCGCTGTGAACCCCGCCAGACCGCTGCACCCCGGGGCGTCTTATCTGCTCCTCAGGGACCGCATCCCGGGCTTTGTCAGCTCGCTGGGATGCGGCTTTCCGGATGGTGCTGAAGCTAAAATAGTTCATCAGGATGTGCCCACCGCAATAGCAGCCTCCAGAAGAGAAGCACCGCCCCCGTTTTTTTTTTTTTTTTTTTTCCCCATCCATCTCCATCACCTTCAATTGGGAAATATACATTGTATATAAAATATATATTTATGCATCAAGCATAAATGTACATTTCCCATCATAAATACATATTTCTCTTTTTCTATGTGGTTACTATTGATTGTGAAAGTAGGGGTGCATTCACAGAAATGCCTCAGCAGCTGTGCATCCTCCCAAGGGATTCAGCCCATTTTGCCCGTTGGACCCTTGCTATGAAGCCAAGAATTTCACTGCTCTCATCCTTCTTCTCCCCTTCAGAGGCTTGTGGCTCCAGGCCTGTGTGTTTGCTGCCATCGAGAAGCTGCTGCTGGCCCAGTGGCCCAGCCAGGAGAAGCTGATTCTCGCCGAGCACAAGCGGAAAAAGCACAAAAACACCACCATCACAGGTGAGATTTCGTCAGATTTTTCTGCTGGGTGTGCACCTGCAAATCTCTGTTCCACACTAAAAGAGTTGTAGGCTGTTAGGAGCTGAAAACATTGAAAATTAATATTTTTCTAAGTGGGTGAAATATTTCTAATAAATCTTTTTCTGCTGTCTGCCAACTCGTATTTAATAGGGCTCAGCTGCTGCAGGAGTTGGGAGGATCTCAGCACCTTCCAGGATGGTGTATAATCATCACGGAATGGTTTGGGTTGGAAGGGACCTTAGAGACCATCCAGTGCCACCCCCTGCCATGGGCAGGGACACCTTCCACTAGCCCAGGTTGCTCAAATAATAAGGTCTGGGCTCTCTTGTCCAGCTGTGAGAGCTTGTCACATCTGCAGCTTGGCACATCTGCCTCAATAACTACAGGCAGTAAATAAATACAGATGCTCGCTTGGCCATAGCTCAACTAGCACACCACCACCTTGAGATAAAGATAAAAAAAATAAAGATTTAAAAAAACCCATCCTTTCTCCTCCGAGCAGGAAATACGTTGGATATTCTTTACAGCTTTGCAAACTGCTCAGGGTTTCACTTGATCTTCGGGCTCAACGCCTTGCTGCGGAAGGATGGCTTGCAGTGGGACAGCTCCAATGCCCGGGCGCTGCTGGACTACTGCGCTTGGCAGGGGTACAACATCTCCTGGGAGCTGGGGAATGGTGAGTGCGAGGCCAGCTTGTGGGCCAGGGAATCATAGAGTCATGGAATGGTTTGGGTTGGAAGGGACCTTAGAG
>NW_010122433.1:0-10681 GCF_000699245.1 Pterocles gutturalis | reverse complement strand
CCCCCCCTGCCATGGGCAGGGACACCTCCCACCAGCCCAGGTTGCTCAAAGCCTCATCCAGCCTGGCCTTGAACCCCTCCAGGGATGGGGCATCCACAGCTTCTCTGGGCAACCTGGAAGAGGCCACCTGGAAAGGTGCCACCACAAGGCATGGGCTGGTTTGTGACAGCCCAGTTTGGGTGACAACCCATAAAGGCAAGGTGATGGAAATAGGAAATATTAAGGTCTTCTTTTGCAAGGAAGGATTTTGCAAAGGGCCCCATGAATGAGCAAATTGAGATGGATTTGCTGCTCCTACCGAGGCTCTGAGATGAGGTGAATGATGTCCCATGGGGTGCGGGATGTCACCAATGGGGACAGGCTCGGACAGCACTGGAGAGCATCACCCAGGCTTTCAGTGTCACACCCATCACCTCCAAATATCCTGCCTGTACCGTGACAAACCATAGGAAGCCATAGGGGGCTGGTACTCCCCATGGGGAACGAGCTGCCCTATTTTATGCCTCGAAATGAGAGCTGGGCGTTGATGCGCACGTGTCCTCCCCAGAGCCCAACAGCTTCAGGAAGAAATCTGGCGTCTATATCGACGGCTTCCAGCTGGGGCAGGATTTTATCCACTTACGCAACCTCCTGAATAACTACACCCTCTACCAGCATGCGAAGCTCTACGGTCCCGACGTCGGGCAGCCCCGCAAGCACACGCAGAAGCTGCTGAGAAGGTAGGGACCTGGTGGCACCCATGCGGTGCACAGGCATAGATAGTGGTGGGCATGAGGAGGCACCTGGGCTGGGTTTGAAGGCTTTTCTGCTCCAAATCAACAATAAGGATGTACAAATGGATACATCCAGCCTATCTGAGAACTAATTTCCTGTATTTTTCCTTAAATTAGAAACATGGGCTTTTTAATTTTTTTTCCTGGATGGGGGATGACTGACATCTTAGCTGCATGTATGATCCCAAGGCTTAACTGCTCAGACAGCTGAAACTAAGACACTTCAGTGATCCACGTGCCTTTCCATTGACCGCTGGCTCTAGCACTGCGCTAACAAGTGCTTTTCACCTCTTTTCATCTCCGTGTGTTGCACAAGCATTAATCCATCCTCCCAGCAACCCACTGAGGCAGTCAGGGGAGGAGGGCTGCGGGCAGCAACTTGCTCCTGGGGGGCCAGGACCCATCACCGGTCCCCACCCTCCACTGTATCTCCTCTGTCTGCAGGTTCCTGAAATCAGGAGGGAAGGTGATCGACTCCGTCACATGGCACCAGTAAGTACCGCTTGGATCATAGAATCACAGAATGGTTTGGGTTGGAAGGGACCTTAGAGACTATCCAGTGCCACCCCCTGCCATGGGCAGGGACACCTCCCACCAGCCCAGGTTGCTCAAAGCCTCATCCAGCCTGGCCTTGAACCCCTCCAGGGATGGGGCATCCACAGCTTCTCTGGGCAACCTGGGCCACTGCCTCACCCCCTGCACAGGAAAAAACTTCTTCCTAATACCTAAATCTCCCCTCTTTCAGCTTGAAACCATTACCCCTCATCCTATCACTCCAACCCCTGATGAAGAGCCCCCATCTCTCCTGTAGCCCCCTTTAAGTACCATCATTGCTCTGCTTTTCGCCTGTTTTCTTTACAAAATGGCAATTTGACCATCTCAATGGGAAGGAGAGGGTGAGCTACCCCTTCGGGCAGTTCCTCAGGTGCCTCTCTGCAAACTCCTCTGCTCAGCATCAGAGCTGAATCGAGGGAGAGTGTTACAGAAATGCAGAAGGTCTCCAAAAAGGCTACTTTGGATTTTTTGACCCAAAAGCACGGCAGGGGTTTGTAATGCAAGCATAGCAGCAGGGAATGCAACATGTGCAAGCCGGTCCTTTTTCTTGCTAAATATGTGCTCTGAGAAAACCAGAAGTGAGATGCGTTGAAAAAGATGATGGCACAGCAGCTTGATTTCTCAGAAGAGCACAAGGGGGTAGGGTTCTGCTTTCCCTCACGTGAGGAGAGTTCCTGCAGCCCTTCTGCATATGTTGTGTTTCAACATGTGCTAAAAACCAGTGAGATCTGAGCAGCCATTCCGGTTTTCTCAAAGCTCCCAGCCGCCAACGCTTGGGTTGGGTTGGAAGGGACCTTAGAGACCATCCAGCTCCACCCCCTGCCATGGGCAGGGACACTTCCCACTAGCCCAGGTTGCTCCAAGCCTTATGAGCATGCATTGTTTTCTTTACTTAATGTAAGATTATTGGGTCTTAGCTTCCTCTTGTGGCTGGAAGGGCTTCAGCTCCTTCTGGTAGGACTGAGCAATAACGTGATGAAGTGAGAAACCCTCAGGGATCCCCATTTCCAGTTCTTTATTCGGACAAACCAGACTTCAAAGATCTTTTGTGCATGGTGGAGGGCAACCTTCATCCCATAGGGATGGCTCCATCCCATTCTCCTCCAGATGGGCAAAATACTCGAACAGAGGAACAGAAGCTGGAATCTGCTATTTTTAATATATATTAATAGAAACTGATATAAGCAAGTAATCACATAGGAGTGTCAGACTCCTCAGCAAGAGCAGATTTACAGAATCTGGCTCTTACTCGACGATGTTTTCCTCATTCTAAAAGAGTAGATGCAAAAAAAGTCCCTACTACTACTGTCGATCAAAATTTCTGTGATATCCTGCCTCCATCGAGGTAATTATACGAAATAGTCCCTTAAATACAAACAACATATCTTCACATTTGGAAAAAGAAAAAAAAAAAGGACAATAAAACTGTCGTGGATAAATGTATCATGCAACTGAGAACTTTCAGGGGTGTTTTGTACCTATGGTGGTATTTTTTCTTAATTTTGGCTGTGGGTGGTATTTTTTTTTTTTTCCCAATTTCTAGTTACTACGTCAATGGACGAAGTGCTACGAGGGAGGATTTCTTGAGCCCTGAAGTGCTGGATACCTTTGCCACAGCTGTACGCGACGTCCTGGAGGTGCCTTGTCCTGTTAAATCCTTCCCATGCTCCATTTCCAGGGGGCTAGCAGAGAATCCTGAATAAAATACAATTTCTCACTAGCAATAAACAGGGATCCTCAAAGCTTGGGTGCTGCTGTAAATTAAAAGAAAAAAATAACAACGCTAATCATAGGTGAGCTTCAACAGCTTGCCATGCAGCAAGCATGGTCCCAGACACATCACAAACCTGCAACGTTCTCATTTATGGATGTAGTTGTTACACAGGGATGTAATTTGTTGTCAACCCCCAAGTTCTTTGTATTTTGAGATCCTGAGAACAGTATAACTGAAAGTATACCACCGCTCAGCACAAGAAAACTCACAGGACCTGGCTTTCAGCGATGTTTGCCTCGTTCTACAAGCGTAGATGTGATTCAAGGGGCGGGAAATAAATCTGCTGCTTCTAGTCCTTTTGGGCAAAAATTCTGTGCCATCCGCCTCAGTCAGTGTTACAAAGCAAACATTGTCCACAGGCATTTGGCTAACACACATTTTCCTTGCCCATTATTTCAGTAGCCACAAACTGAACCGTTGTCTCTTTCTCTTCCCTACTCCACACCGGCCAGATCGTTGGTGAGACCGTGCCTGGCAAGAAGGTCTGGCTTGGAGAGACCAGCTCTGCCTATGGAGGAGGAGCTCCTAGGCTGTCCAACACCTACGTCGCTGGGTTTATGTGAGTACCGAGTCACACAGTGGGGAAATTACACCTTTCACCCAGCGGAAGGGGCGTTGAGTGCGTGTCCCATGGGAGAAATGTCTTCCTTGGGCTTCCTGGAGAGCGCAGGCAATGAGTGGGTTGAGGATCATAGACCTTGTGCCACTCTGTGATGGTTTCGCCCTTGGCTGGGAGCCAACCCCACACAGCCGCTCACTCACTCCCCACCTCCCAGGGATGGGGAGAGAATTAAAGGGGTAAAGGGGAAAGAGACTCATGGGTTGAGATAAAAACAATTTAATAACTGAACTACAATAATATTGGAAATAATACTATATACAAATATACAAATGAGTGACACCCAGTGACACTGCTCACCACCCCATGACCAAGGCTCAGCCTGTTCCCAGCTAACGATCCTGGAGCAGGGAGAGTCCCTAAACCACAATCCCAGAATAGAGATAAGAGTCTGGGTGTCCCAGACCAAGAGCTGACTGAAGGAGGGAGACAACCCAGCGAGAGGGACCACCCCAAGAGAGCCGACTTGGAAAGAACTGACCCAGAACAAAAAGGGACGAGCTTCTGGAGAGCCCTCACCTCTATACTGGGCATGCCGGTCACGGTATGGAACAGACCATTGGCCACTTCGCCCTCTTGTAAGGATGGCAAGTCATTCATGAGATGGATGTTCTTCTCCGATGTCATCCTTCAACAACCATGAAATAAGCAACTAAAGGGAAACTGAGTCATGAAAATAATTTTCTCCAAGGACTCCAGTTGTAGCATTTTGTCGGAATAAAGGAATTCAGGATTTCTTAGCACTTTGATCCTTTCACAGATTCAGGCAGAAAAAATTGCATGGGAATGTGAAATGCAAATGTATATAAAAATCAGAGGTGGGCTGATTTTTAAGTTAATCTATTCAAGACTTGAATTTAAATGACTTGTGTGATTTTAAGGAAGCCAGCATCATGCCATAATTCTTGCTTCCCTACTTCCTGAGCTGGTTGGAGAAGGACAACGGCATACTGCTTAGATCAGCAACTTCACCCGCATGTTGTTTGCTTCATTTTTTTGGCAGGTGGTTGGACAAACTTGGGCTTTCTGCCAGGCAAGGGATTGACGTGGTGATGAGACAGGTTTTCTTCGGGGCAGGGACCTATCACCTGGTGGATGCCAACTTTGAACCTTTGCCGGTACGGACACAACCCCGCTAGCACCATCTGAACACTGCATCTGTTTCTGTACAGGCAACGTTGGATGCAGGGACACAAGCCAGTGATTTTTTCAACGCAAAATATCAACAGGTTTTGTAGGATAGCTGCAGTTATCTGTCCTTGCACTTCAAGCTAGTTTATGTTTGAATATAGGTTTGTATACTATGTATAGATACAAGATGTGCATTAAATATAATTAATAACTTAAAATAGATATCAATTAAATAGGGGTGCAGCTAGTCTTCTGCAGAGACTGATTTCGGGGACAGGATGCTCTGATGTGTACACAGACACTTCTGGAGTTCACAAGACTTCTGGATGGCCTGGATTTGTTTGAGTGTTCCTCAGCTGAGTGATAAGTAGCTTTTAAACAGAAGTGACAGGAGGGATTATAATTATATCCCAAGCAAAAACCAAATCAATAGGAAGTCAAGACTCAAGCATTTCTTGGGTCATGAGCAATATTCAGCCTACAGAGGTAGATGAAGGATAATTAAATAAAAACATGCATTTAGTATAGTTTCATTCTGCTGCGATGAAACATAGAATCACAGCATAGTCTGGGTCAGAAGGGACCTTAGAGATCATCCAGTCCCACCGCCTGCCATGGGCAGGGACACCTCCCACCAGCCCAGGTTGCTCAAAGCCTCATCCAGCCTGGCCTTGAACCCCTCCAGGGATGGGGCATCCACAGCTTCTCTGGGCAACCTGGAAGGGGTCACCTGGAAAGGTACAACCACAAGGCTTCCTGTTTCCAAGTTGCGATTTTTGTAGGCTCATAGAGCCTTCATTTAAAAAAGATTGAATTTAGACCCAAAGGATGCTCCTTGGTTCCTCACCTCCAGGCAGTATGGATGCTAATCGAGCTAATAACACTTCAGAGGCTGTGAAATCCAAACCCTGGCAGTTTTAGCATGGAAATGAAACAGTACAGTAGTGTCAGAGGGCTGCAGCTCCTTGCAGAGGTGCTGAGCATGCAGGATGTGAGCAGAAGTCACTTTCCCGAGTGACTCAGGAGAGAAACATGACAGTTTTCCTTCTAGGGCATCATCATCCTGGAGCATCGGAGGATTTGTTCTTGACCAGCAATCAGAAATTAATCCTGAGACCTTTTCAGTCTAAATTATGGTCCCTATGTCAGGGAACTGAGGTTTTGAGCAACCTGGGCTAGTGGGAAGTGTCCTTGGCCATGGCAGGGGGTGGAACTGGATGATCTCTAAGGTCCCTTCCAACCCAAACTATTCTGGGATTCTATGATTCTACGATTCTATGATTCCATGAACTGCATAAAAGTTGTTGGGGGCTCCTTCCTAGCGTTGTGCCTGGGGATCGGGCAGTTTTTCCCGCAGGAAGGGCAGCTCATCCCCTGCAGGTTCAGCCCTGAGGTGCCCTGTAGCCCTGCAGAAAGGCATTTCCCAACTAGTCTGTTCCCCCACAAACAGAGCTCCGAGGTTTGCATGTGAAGGGGAAAATGACTCTAAGGCACTGCGTAAACACAGCTGCTCTGCAGCGTGGAGGTAGGGTTGTCGTTAGAGCTCTGCTCTTTGTGGGAATTTAAATAGATGCGGTGAAAAATTTTGTAAAGCAAAAAAATTTTTGGGGAAAAAAAAAACAACCCTGAAGTTACCAGCAAAATGAATGAATGTGATGTCAAGCACCACGTGGGGTTCCCGGTACGTACATAAGCGCTTACCTGTTTTTTCCTGCCTCCCAGGACTACTGGCTCTCGCTGCTCTACAAGAAGCTGGTGGGTACCAGGGTGCTGCAGGTCAGCCTCCGACGAGAGGAAGCTCCGCGTCTACCTCCACTGCACCAACGCCCTCCAGTAAGCCTCCAGAAAGGGCAAAATCTCCCCGAAACCCAGCCCAGGGCCACCCCCAATTTGGGACAGCAGAAAGACGCACGTTACTTCTATAAATCCTCTTTCTCACCCTTTTTTCTTTCTTCTTTTCTTCTTGCAGCCCAAAGTACAGAGAAGGGGACGTGACGCTGTTCGCCTTAAACCTCTACAATGTGACCCAACATTTGCAGCTGCCGAGTTATTTGTCGAGCAAGCATGTGGATCAGTACCTCTTACTGCCCCATGGCAAAGAGAATATACTTTCCAGGTAAGCCTGCGATTCCTCCTGTCCCTGCAGAAAGGACTGAGAGTGCTTTCTGAGAGAGGAAAAAAAAAAAAAAAAAGGGTTACCCTTCTGTCATCTTGTTTTTTTTTTCAGTAAGGCCTGACTTCTGTTAAATCAGGTCTCCTAAAATCAGGAAAAAGGATACTTGCTTGATGTTAATGGGGAAGTTTTTTCCTAGGAGGCTTCAGGGCTCTGGACCAGCTCCTAAAATCCTTTTTCTTTTTGCACAAGCACATGTATATTGCTTTCCCACATGCTGGCTCCTGATTTTTGGTGATGTATTCAGGCTTTGTCTGGGATCTGCAGCATGGGAAGGATCTGTTCTGTGAACACAGAAGATGTCTTAACATTTGCAGGTGAAAAAACCAATTTAAATGTGTACTTTTCAAAGCCTGTTAACCTCACTAGGAGAGGAAGAAATGTAATTCTCAACTTGCTTGCATGACTCTAAAGGATTCCTTGCAGCAGCTGCTCTGTGTGTGCCCGCACATGTAAACCCTCCAGGGAAGTTTAGTCCAGCTTTAGGCTGAGTTCATGTTTACAGCCAGGTCCAGAGCTGTTTGTGCTGATGGCAAACACAGCACAGCTGCCCCAAGGGCCTCTCTGTCCCTCCCCAGGTCTATCGAGCTGAACGGCCGCGTGCTGCGGATGGTGGATGACGAAACGCTGCCAGAGCTTACGGAAAAACCCCTCGGTCCTGGCAGCGTGCTCGGCCTCCCAGCCTTCTCCTATGGCTTTTACGTTATCAAAAACGCCAAAGCTATTGCTTGCGTTTAAATGGTTAATCTGCACACGGAGGACAAATGTAAAGCACTTTGGCTCTTAGGGAAGTTTAACCCTAGAAATTCACATTTCTACCAGATTTCATTCTGGCAAGGGATGCAAATAGGGCAGCACCGGTACCATCCGTGGGCTGGGGAAGACATGAGGTCCCTCGGGGCAATTTGTACGTCAAAGATGGTCATCAAGCTCCCGGGAGGATATTCCAGGTGGAGCAAGCCCAGGCAGGGGCTGGTTTTGCTCTCGGTCCAGCCTGGGTGTGCCCGGAGCTTCGCCAGCTGGGAACTGTCACCTCCCGGTCCCTCTCCTTGGGGGAAGCACGGCTCTTAAAGCAGCTCCTCCAAGAGCTTGCCTTCAGAAAGGATGGGCAGGGGGTTTATTTCGGCTGGACAGCTGGGGTTTTGCCTGCACCATGTTGAGGGGAAGCCTGAGGAGGGGTTGTGGCTGCTGAGGACATGTCAGGGTGGAAAGAGGAGAGGAAGAGGAGAGGAGAGAAGCCCACCTCTCCAGCAAACCCTCCGTGGTCAGTGAGCGACTCCTCAACCTTCACCACCAGGCAGGCGGTTCGGGTGAGAAGGACTTTCCTGAACCCATCTGCTGGTGAAGCTCTGCTTCACCCTCCCTAACTCGCTCAAGTCTCTTCTGTCCTCGAGGAAATGGGAGCATAAAGAGATGGAGCAATGTCCCCCCAGCCATCAAAAGGGCTTCTGCAGCCTTGGAGCATCCTGGGGACAATGCTGCCCAGCCAGGCTGACATCCCTCCTGCTGGGGATGGACGTTTTGGACAGAAATCTGTGCAGGCAGCGGCTTTTCTCTGTGCTAGTGCCTTCCCCGTGTGCACCCTGCTGTAGTTCAGCTTTCCTCCGGCACGCAGGCTGCTGATCTGCAGGGCAGCAAAACACCTCGGAGAATACCTGTGGTCTCCCACACGTGTTTTATTTGCATCCGCTTTTCTTGAAGATACATAACCCATGCCACCATTAATGCCTTAGGATATTTTGAGCACAGCAGGGGAAAAAAAAACAAACCCGAACAACACACTGCTGTATTTCCCTTTTTAAGCTACATGGGGTTTCGATGCAGGGCAGGGTGGGAGGGGACCCTTTTTTAGTGAGAAAACTTTATAAACAGATGGACTTTCGGCACTGTAATGAAAAATCACACAATAAAAAAGGTTATATTTAACTTCAGGGTGTCAAAGGAGCGTTTGCATCCACAGTGCAGGTGCGTTCTGTGAAGGGTTATGTCACAGGGGGGTAATAGAGATCAGAAATGAGAAGAAGGAAGGCTAAGTTTGTTAATATTGTCCAAGTTCAATAAGAGAAGTAAACAGCATAAAATGAAGCGGAAAGTCTTATGTAAAGTCAATATAAAGGTAATAATATTATTATTATAATTACAACGAAGACATCAAAGCTATTGTTTGCCTGGTAGCTTCTTTTTTAGAACTTTTCTAACAGTTACTTCAATGCTTGTGACTTTTATATTTGAAAATTTTTTGATTAAAATTATTTATACGAGATTTTGGCAATGTTCCTTTTTTAAAGACTCCTTTTTGGCATAGCGATACAGCAAAACTCCCTACATTTCTCCTGGTTGTACATCATCTTGTGCTTTGTGTGATTCTCAACGAGAGTACGCAAGCAAATAAAAATGAAATAAATTATATCCAGGTTGGGCTGTTTCAATTTGAGTTGACAGCCCGTTCAGAAGCACTCCACCCCAGCGTCTGACTCAGATGACAGGCGGATGACTGCTAGGAGGGGTACAGGGATGTCTGGGCGTGCAGATGACAGCTGCTGGGTCAGAACCAGAGGCGAACATCACCCTTGCAAGACCCGTCTGCGGCAGCAACGCCTGCCCCACCAGCGCCTTACCTCAAGGGCTTTTTTTCCTCTGCGAATGTTGTAAACCTTGGGGTCCTGACCTTGAACTTCAATATATAGACTCTTACGTGAGAGCGGAAATGCTGATTGTTGTCTTGCGCATGTTCCAATTTACCTTTGCAATTCTGACTCCAGAGCTTGGATTACTCACCTTGGATTTACTGTCAATCAGTTCCCGGAAGGTGGAGTAAGTTGCACGATGACGCCTTTGTGTAGTCGATCATTTAATGCCCGTGAAATTAAGGAAACTGATAATCTCCACAGAAGCAGCGGCAATTTGACCATCAACTCAGATTCGAATCAAACAAGATACTGGCGCCTTAACAGCTTTTGGTGATCTTTCAGTCTGAAATGTGTCATTACCTAGATTTTTTTTTCAGTGAGAAGACAGCCCATCTCTTAATGGGTATCAGCCTACTGAAAATAACTTTGCTTCTCTGCTTTGCTCGCGTAATCGCCTTAAAAATTGTCTGCAGATGTCTCAGCAAACGGAGAAATGTGAAAGTCACTTCTCTATTACATGGTTTTTTTACTTCCTCCTGGTAGTCAGCATCTTGGGGAATTAAAAGTTCAAAATGGTTTTCCTTGGGTTTTGTCAGTCTGCCAAGTGAAGGAAGGGTGGAATGAGTCAGAACCTCATTACAGGAACACTGAATTCTCCAAGAAACCTTTCAGCATCCAATCTGAGGAGATTTTAATCACTGAAACCGTGCTGTGCAAGATAAAGTTTTTACGGCTCTGTCCAAAGCTCCCTCCTTCCCCCGGTTCTGCAATAACTCACATGACACAGCGGGAGAACGGCGTGAATGAGGACACAGATCCAAAGGCTCTGTGAAATCAGAAATTTTTATTAACTACAGTCCGGAAAGGTTTGGGAGATTGAGACATACAATGATGCCTAATCACACGCTTCTGGATGGTGATATACAGTCACCTATGCGATTTCAAGACATAGCATAGAAGGCTTTGAGGAAATTTAACGCCCACAACCGCCCCAAGGACCGGAGGCGGGAGCGCCCGGCCCCAGCC
>NW_010122432.1:0-16689 GCF_000699245.1 Pterocles gutturalis | reverse complement strand
GTTCGGTGGCGCGGGGAGCGGGCGGCGGAGCCGGCACCGCCACGGCCCTGCCGGTGGAGGTGCGCCGTTGTTGGTATAACAAACGCCGAGTGCCAGAAATCACAAATAAATACTGACAGTGAAAGCTAACAGCCATGGGATTGTTTTCTACGCCGGAGGAGAGGTTTCCTGCTTTGAAGCTGCTGTGATCACTGGGTAGGTTCACCTGAGGACAGGTTTAAGTCCTTTGAAGATAACCTCTCGTGAACGATTCATAAATTGAGGAAAATGGGCTCAGCTCACAATTTTATGCTGACTTGCTCCTGTGGGGTGACACGCTGTCAATAATTGGAGAGCACCACATGTATTTTTGAGCTATGCAGAGGGGTTCTTTCCTTCTGTCACTAAAATGTTGCCACTTATGACTTGGGATACAATCTCTTTGCAATGCACAGTACAGAGCTGGAAAATAAAAGGAGATCTAGTATGACATGAAACTAATAGATTAATGCAGCGAGATCAACACCTTGAGTGCAAATGGCAAGCTGTACCAGTGGTGAAGGGGAGTGCTAGCACAGCTGTATTACCATGTCTTTGTGAAGGGGTCATTAGAGCATCCATTATGAATCTGATTGGGTTTTCATTATGCCTTTTTTCTGGTATCTTTTATTTAACAAAATTTAACAAATTCTCATTATGAGGGGATTACTTTGACCTGAAGGCTGATAAAGGTACTCCTGCAAAGTAAGTACTCTGCTTATGAAAGACATGGGTCATAAGAAGTTTTCAGTAATTCGTGAAAACGGTGTCAGTGGGAACACCGGTGCGGGCATCTTCATAAAATCTCTATATGCTTCTCCTTCAGTTGGTCTGTCTAGGGACTTTGTGTCTAATGAGCTTTCCCCTACAAAATGCAGCTTGCTGTTACTGCCTTGTGACATGGGGGTTCTCAGGGCTTATAACTATGAATTGCTTGTTGTTCTTTCTTATGTGGTATGCATATTGCTCTGAAGAGGAGCAGTCTTGAGGAAATCTCAAATGATACTATGTTAGCAATACTTCCATAGATGTTTTCTCTCTCACCCTTCCTCCTCCCCTTCAGGCCCAGGTACAGTCGAGTTACCCTAACTGCAGTCTTCTGTGACTTGGCATTCAGTTTTGCACTGTGCAGTGTCTCTCTTTGGATGCTTGTGTGGAGCTGGGGATTGTTCTGTGTAGGGCATTGTCCCACCATGCTTAACAACCGTTGCATCAGGATGATGGTAAATGATGGTAAATGTGGGTTTATGGAGTTCTGCTTTTGACAATAGTTGGGGATATGCAGCAAGAATGGCATTGTGTAGACTAAGGACTACAGGAAGAAGGACTGGTGCATAAAGTACACCAGAGGAAGTATCAGAAAATGGGAGATTTGTGGGAGTTCTGTACAGTCAAAGTAGCAGAACAGCTGGGAATCTTTTCCCCAGGGGAACTGTAAACAAAAAATAAGAAATTTGTTTTGCTTACTGGTGTGCAGCTGCAAGGGTTTTCCTACAGAGGTGTGGGGAGATGTGGAGCCATCCCTGTACAGCAGCAGCCTTGGTCCATGGGCAAGAAAGCATAAAGAAAAGGTCAGACTTCACTTAACGAGCTGTTTCCATTTCTGGCAGCAAGAGGCAAGAAATTGCATGTGATTTGTTAATTCAGCAGATCTGTTGGCATCTATCCTGAGATGCTGTTTTGGAACCCATTTGGCTGTTTTACCCACCACAATATGTGTGCTTTGGCTACTGGAGTCATTCTGATGAGAGCCAAGGAGGCTGTTCAGCACATGAATACCATTAATCTCTGAGAGGGGAGTAGCAGTGCTGAGGGTGGCTTGTGGGGTATGTATTTTCTTCTCAGGAATTAGTTTGAAACTTCAACTCCTGTACTGAAAAATGATATCAACTTCTGGTTCCAAGCATGTTTGTTGTCAGCTGACCTCATCCAACTGTTCAGCTTGTGTAGTCTGAACTTCAAAAACACATTCTTCAGGTGCTCCAGTATAGTCTTATGGAAATAGAACCAGCAAGAAGCAGAGCATCGTACCCTCTCCTTGCAACAGAGTGTCTCTGCTGAATTCAGGAATGTAAATAGGAGGAAGACCAAACTCGGTCATTGTGAAAAAAGTTTTGCGTTAAGCCTTGGCCTTAGCACAGGCAGCAGGAGTGGTAGGATCAGATTCACGGTGCAGCAGGGGTCTGGATCTGCAGCCAAGCCAGAGCTTTGCTTTATTGTAAACTTTGAGGTTGTGATTCAGTTTAGCTTGAGTGAATTGCAGATAAATGTAAACCCATTGCTGTTATGGGAACTCCTGGGAAGCGTGACATATCTGACTGCTAATTGTTTTAAACATTTCAGTCTTGATCCCTGATAATGGTAGGCAATGCCTAGGTAACCAAGATAGGATCTCTGGTGTCTCGTTTGTGCAAATATGGAGGAGACATGCCTATAAAACATATATGCCTGTTGTCAAGAGATGGACAGAAAAAGTTGTAACTAATATGGAGGCTGCACTCAGTATGTGAAATATTATGAAATGGCTTGAACGTCAGTAAATTAAGTTAAGCAAAGTTTTTCTTAGTCATTTCATTCTGAGCTATTTTTCTTCCAGACGCCTACCCGTCATGATTCCACCATCTGCAGCAACCCCTGTCAGCGATGCCGCACTCTTGCCAAGCATGGCTTCTCAGGAAATCTGGAGGTCACAAGTTCCAGGCTATTCTGCATCCGTCACACGGCACATAAGTCATCGGGCCAACAACTTCAAGAGACATCCAAAAAGGAGAAAACATATCCGCCCTTCACCACCGCCACCACCAAATACTCCATGTCCTATTGATTTGATTGACTTCAGGGATCTCCAGCCTCAGAGGTCTTTCCTAGAACTGCTGTTTAATGGGTGCATTCTCTTTGGGCTTGAGTTCAGCTATGCCATGGAAACGGCCTATGTTACCCCCGTGTTGCTTCAGATGGGGCTTCCAGACCAACTGTATGGAATGGTGTGGTTCATCAGCCCTATATTAGGTACCTTTTCTTTACGCTATTTCTTCCCTCTTGTTGTTTTCCACTACACAAGGGCTATATGTTTTTGTTTTCTCCACCTCAGCTGTTCACAAGTATGTTCTGTGTGCTCTCGAGGTTAAGAAGCACTAGCCATAATTTTAGACAACCGAATGGAGAGTAAGTCTTTGTGTCAAAAGGTCTGTTCTTTTAATGGCTTCTCAACCTCTTGCATCTTGTGCAAGGGTAAGCTTTGGTTACTCCTTTTCTATATTTCCAAACTAGCAGAAGAGGATCAGTGTATCCATTTATGTCCCTATGAAAAAAAGCATACAGAGACAGTTCTCAAGGGTGTGTGAAAAAAGCAGAGTGGGATTGCCTTCTCCTGTTAACATTCTGAAACAGCGAGGTGTTCCAATGATGAAAGATCGTTGACCACTGCTGTTACGGGCATTGGATTACTTGCCTTAGCATGGAGGCAGGGCTGGGAGCATAGCCATTACTATGGGAAGAACCACAGGATGGGCTGTTACCACTTGGAAACTTTGTTCTGCCTGTTCTTGTACTGATGGGATGTGCTTCTGAAGAAGAGAGTTGACAGGACCCTAATCACAGGCTGGCCCAGACTAATACAGGCACCTTTCCAACTCGCATGTTTGCTTCCTGCTATCTTCCGAGCTAATTCTGGAGGGGATCTCCTGTCGAAGACGGGGTAAATGAAATAGCTTGTAAGGAACAGAGTCCTTTAGAACGTAAAACTGTTGTACTCTTACTGTTCACCTGGTCAAACTCTGCTGTATTAATGATGCAGAGTGAACTGCCAGGACAGTGGGCATTGGCACATTACGTTATTCAGTCCCTGACCTGGAAAATGCCAGAAGTACACTGTATGTGCACCTGGGTGACTAGGACTGACTGGGGATATCACTATGCCATGGTGTCCTGCCTTTAACTGCCTTTTAAGCTACCTATTTTAACTCCCTTGTGAAACAGGCAAGTAGAAAAATGCTTCTTATTGGTGATTCTTTTTTCCTAGGGTTCTTGCTACAGCCTTTGCTGGGGGCCTGGAGTGACAGGTGCACATCAAGATTCGGGAGGAGAAGACCTTTCATTCTGGTCTTAGCAGTAGGTGTGTCTTTTAGAAACTATGGGCATAACACTTGTAGAGGAGAAACATTGCTCATCTCTTCTCTGACATCCCCTGTGGCTCTAGGCTGAATAAAATGCCTCTGAAGTGTTGGGTATGGTGAGTCTGAAGAACGTGGTGAGTGGCGCTGAGGTGATGCTTTGGCAGCCAGAGACCACACATAAAAGCTTCTCTTGTCAGAGTCTGAAGAGATGATGTTTTGAGGGTTAGGAATGTTTTTCTTTGGCCAGAAACAACTCTGGACGTTTGTAAGCTTTAACAGTGGAAAGGGATTATATATATATATCCTATAAGCCACGCTCATTCCCCAGACTATGATGATTTGAGCAAGAGCGATGGTGCTTGCTGCAAGGCTGTGCAGGTATTATAATGCTTTTAGAGCATGGAGCAATGCAGGGGTTTTTTGCTTCCAAGCAGTCAGTTAATTTATTTTGATTTGGTTTTATTCCCAGGAGCATTGCTTGGGCTCTCACTTATGCTGAACGGCAAAGATATAGGGAGTGCCTTGTCTGACACTGCAAATAACCACAAATGGGGGATCATTCTTACGGTCTGTGGTGTTGTCCTCATGGACTTCAGCGCAGATTCAGCAGACAATCCCAGTCATGCCTACATGATGGATGTATGCAGCCCAGTGGATCAAGACAGGGGCCTCAACATCCACGCTTTGTTGGCAGGTATGCTTTCTTGGTGCTTCCTGGGTGATGTGAACCCTAAGTAAACAAGCCCTGCTGTGAGAAATCAGAGCGTAAATCACTGCTCTTTTCCTGTATAAGCATAATAACTGAATACCTGGAGCGGTAGCACTAATTAACTTTTAAAACAGACTTCTGCTTACTGCAAAAGGCTTTGGTAACTACCAAAAGTCAAACAAGACACAGTCCTGGGCTGTTCATCTGAAGGTCCCTCACGTCATTTATAACACCTACGGAAACAAAATTATCCCTCGAGGGAGGAGGTTTGACTTCCTGCAGGTGTGGAATATGCCTTTTTTAGTGGCTCTGTTGGAGGGGAAAGTGCATACAGGTCACTATGGTTCCTTGCTGTTGTCTTCAATTGCTGTACTGCCCTAGCCAGTTTTTGCTCTCCATCAGGAGGCTGGTTCAGGCTCTTGAATGTTTCTGTAAGAAATAAAGGATAGTGTTGTAAGGCTTTCACCATGTGAATGGAGTGAGAGAGGTATCTGGTGCCCTCTACTTCCCTGTTCATCGGTAATAATGCAGTGGTACTTTTGTATGCTGTCAACACATTGCTGAGTAATGAGCTCGCTACGCTTCTGAAGTGATTCGGTCTGTCTTGGATGCAGTTAGATCTGCATTCCTCTAACTGAGGGAGGAAAATGGATTTTCACTTACTTTCAGGAAAACAGTCTTAGCTGACTGATTGCAGAGCCTTGCCATGAGGCTGGTGGACACTTCTGTTTTACGGACTGAAATAGCTCAAGGTAAAGTGGTTTCTTCTTGGCAAAGAAAAAACTACAATTTGTGTCATCACTTTTACAGCACTAACCGTCTCCCTCTTTCTGTACCGTGTTTGTACATCCAGACTGTCCTTGTGGTACAGATAACTGTGTTTATTACTGCATTTGAATTGAAAAGGTGTTGAGTAGTAAAACAGAAGTAACATGTTGGATTCGACTCACAAATCATTAGACAAATGGTGCTGTGCTGTTACTGACTTCCAGGATTGGCTAGGGAAGATAATCTCAGCTCTCTTTTTCCACCAGGTCTTGGAGGTGGCTTTGGTTATGTTGTTGGAGGAATACACTGGGATAAAACCAGTTTTGGAAAAGCTGTGGGAGGGCAACTTCGTGTCATCTATGTCTTCACCTCAGTTATACTGACTATCACTACTGTGCTGACTCTAATTAGCATTCCAGAAAGACCCTTAAGGTCCTTTAGCAGGAAGAAAAAGGTGATGAAGAGTCCAAGTCTTCCTCTCCCTCCTTCTCCAACTCTCTTCTTTGAGGAGGGTGTAAATGAAAACTTTGCTTCTCTTAACTCAGCTCACTTGCATGCAAGTTTTACAAGTCCTGTTTCCCCTCTCAGCCCACTCACGCCCAAATATGGCAGTTTTGTCAGCAGAGACAATTCCTTGACGGGAATTAATGAGTTTGCATCATCATTTGGGACTTCAAATATTGACAGTGTGCTTATAGACTGTTTTACAGGCGGGCACAATAGTTACTTAGCACTTCCAGCTAGCTTGCCCAGGCAGCCTGTAAGTGTCAGCTTTCCTCGGGTGCCTGATGGCTGTTACCAAGGAGAAAATGGAGTTCTGGAGCAAGGGGAGAGCAGCATAACACCGCAGCCTGACTGTGAGGCGCTAAGGGTAGGGTCACTGGATGCGATAAAGCCACGGTCATCAGGGATCCTGAAAAGACCTCAGACCTTGGCCATTCCAGATGTCATAACAGGACACTGTCCAGAAAATAGCAGAAGAAGAAATGTAACCTTCAGCCAACAGGTAAGGACAGAAAATCAATGATGTGATCATGTAAACCTGAGCATTCATTTAATCTCTTCATATGGTTTTAAAAGCGTGGTGCACAAATTCATCATTAAAGACTGCTCATGACAGCTTGCTAATAAAAGTCATTATGGGAATAGCATACCTGCTATGGTTGTATTGGTAAAATAGTGGATAGGATGTGAATTATGACCAGCAGCCTGTCAACTGCTTTTGCTAAGATGGCAGAAATAGGAGCATTCTGCTCTCACCGGGCCACGTGTGAAAGTTAGATCAGTATTTTCAGTCCTGCCTCACCACCCAGGGAGCTACCATGTGAGAGCAGAGAAAGACACATTTTTATTGAGCCTGTATCTTCCCTTTCCACAGAAATATCTGCAAGATAGGGCCAGGGATAGGATTCTCCTATGAGCTTCTCCTTATGGCAATCATTACATCTGGTTCCATCTGGGAGGTGAGGTTTCCCTTACCCAGGGATAAGATTCTGACCTCACCTCCCACTGTTGGTGATAACTTGGAATGTCTGAGGCCTTTGTATGCTGGCCCATTTTTTTATGATCCGGGATGAGGTAAACTGTCCTCTGTTGTTTTTTGGTTTGGTTTTTTTTGGGGGGTGGAGTGGGTGCGGTGGTTTTTTTTGTTTGTTTTGGTTTGTTTGCTGCTGTTGATGTACTTTGACCCAGTTTCTGAAAGCAGACTTTGTTAGGGCCTCTTCTTCCTCGATGTCTCTAAAACTTCAGGAACCAAATTCACCTGGATGTGAGTACAGCTCCTATTAAATACAATGGAATATATGCCTTCCCTATCCTAGCATCTGGATGTGGTTGCCAAATACCCTAGAAAAGTGAAGAGTACTGTTTCCAGTATACCAGAGGTTGCAGCGCAGTGCCGCCATTTAATGCTTGTTCCAAGGTGAATTTACAGCTTAGCTAAGTACACTGTTCTCAAGTCAACATGCTGCAGCAGCAGAGTTTAGCTTTCAGATGATCAAATAGGTGTGTAATCTTGCATCGGTTTGCTCAAAGGATGTTTGGGTTTTTCTTACTGTGTTTGTTGACCTGGGAGTTCTTATGGTGCAGGTTGCTAATATCTTGCTGAATGGTGTAAAGTATGAGAGCGAGCTGAATGGATCAGGAGAGACCTCTGAGCAACCACTCTCTGTGAAACTGCTTTGTTCAACCATCTGCCAGATGCCGAAGGCTCTTCGTAACCTCTGCATCAACCACTTCCTAGGTATTCACAAAATGCCATCTTACTTTGACCGTGAAGTAGTCTACCTTGGGTGAATGTTTTTAAATATTTTATCTATTGCTGCAATGGCTGCTACCTAGAGAGGACATGATTTGTTCCATATACACTCACCAATAAGGTACTTTCTGGTATTTAGTTTCTTAGAACACTGAGAAGGGAAAAAAAACCCAACAAAACAGTAATGCCTACGTTCCTAGAAAGGGAATAACAACAGCCTAAATCAGTGCATCCATTAATCAGAATGTTTACACCAGGATGAGAAATGCCACAGAACCAAGAACTTGAAATTATCAACCTTTTTTATTTGTTTTTTTTAACGCTCTGAAACTGGCATTCCCGAGCAGCAAGATTAGATTATTTGTATTTTCTTGCTTATGCTTGAGACCAGTGTTCACTTTCCTCCCTTTGACAGCGTGTGTATAGGGGTCCCAGAACAGGCTGTAAGGGGTGCAGAACGTGACACCGTAGGAGTGCCCGGAACCAGTGCACTGTTACCTTTACTCTTAGCAGTGCGTGACTGGTGATTAGGAAGGACTTGTGAGCAATCCAGTTTACACAAAACTGGGCAGAAGGTAGGAGGCAGTTGATACTCACTGACTGTGAAAGGAATTAAGAGATTGCCTGCATCAGTGGCCTTGATGCCAGTTTGTGAGTAGGAGTTTTTTAACTGTATCGGAGGCACTCTAGAGGCTGCAACTGTGACATAAGAAGCACTCCTTCCAGTTCTGTGTAGGAGGACAACAGCAACCTGAAATGACTATGTGATGAACTACTCTGTGAAACTGGGCATTGCGTTCTGTGAAAACCTGAAGGCAGCTCAGACTGCTGTAATCTATTTTTCTGTCTTGCTAAACCAGTGTTCTGTGGCCTGCAGTCAGCCTCTAAGATTCCACTTAGGAATTCAGAGGATAAATCTTGGTCTTGAAAATCCTGAATGTCTTTGGCAAACATTGTAGCATAATGCATGGGGAACAGGAATCTCAGATAAATGTGGCTGAATGTTATGTCATATTCAGTGTTGCACAGCATGTCTTTGATTGTGATTTGTAATCTAGCTAATAGCATCCATGTAAGCTTACAAGGGGAAACAGATACTCCGCAATCCTAATAGGTTACTTCTGGCTTCTTTCAGGATGGCTTTCGTTTGAGGGGATGTTACTCTTCTATACTGACTTCATGGGAGAAGTAGTGTTTCAAGGGAATCCAAAAGCGCCTCACAACTCAGATGAGTATCAGAAGTACAACGCTGGGGTCACCATGGGCTGCTGGGGAATGTGCATCTATGCATTCAGTGCTGCTTTCTATTCAGGTACTTAGTACAATCATCTTAGACACTGCTGTGAGAAAGATCCACCTACTCCTTAAGTGGTGTTTCTGCAACAAGTAGTCCAGCATTTATGTTGCACGTAGCTTCCCACATGGCACGAGTACTGAAGCAGTGTTCTTTTTCACCGTATTATCTCTGCTAGTTAGCTTGGCCTGCACTGACAGAAGATGAGGTCAGCAGCTCAGTGAAAGCCCATCTCTGCTAGTATATAGTTCCTTTCACAAGTGGCATTTTCAGTGTACATTGAATTCAGAAATACACGCAGTCACCACAGGCACAGTTCTGGTGCGGCAGCACTGGGTGCCCATGTGCCCCCAGCAGAGTGCCTCGGTGTCACGCACCACCCCAGCACCTTATCGTGTGTGTCATGTGTCTGCCTTGCTCCCCCTCTGTCCGCCCCCTGACAGTTCCCATTTACCCCTCCGGGACGGGGACACTGCCAGGCTTCAGCTCTGCTGTGCCCTCCACATAGGTAGGGCAGCAAGGCTGCATTGTGGCAGTGGGATTTGGTAGGGGTCCTTGGCTCTCATGTGCGAACCACCAGGTACTGAAAGGCCTAATGGTTGCTGTTGAGATGTGGCTGCCTAACCACTGGGCTACGGGGCCTGAAGGTGCACCCCTCTGGTCCACAGGCTGGCTAGAGGCAGGGAGGGCCACAGTTCACCCCGAATTCTGTGCCATTGTCTTGCAGCCGCGCTGGAGAAGCTGGAGGATTTTTTACTTTGTGGCATACTTGGCCTTCGGGCTGGGCACGGGGCTGGCCACGCTCTCCAAAAACATCTATGTGGTGCTGTCACTGTGCGCTACCTACGGCATTCTCTTCGCCACGCTCTGCACGCTGCCCTACTCCCTGCTCTGCGACTACTACCAGAACCGCGAGGTGAGCCCTGGGCTGGTGAGGGGAGAGGGGCTCCTGCGGCGCCTCCTTACGCTGTGTCCCCCACAGTTTTTAGGCTCGCAGGTGGAGGGCACTCAGCGCGGGATGGGCATTGACATCTCCCTTCTGAGCTGCCAGTACTTCCTAGCACAGATCCTCGTGGCCCTGGCCATGGGGCCGCTGACAACAGCTGTGGGCAGCGCCAGCGGCGCCATGTACTTCGCCAGCCTGGTGTCCTTCCTTGGCTGTCTTTTCTCCTCTCTCTGCGTCACCTACGAGTCTCCGCCCACTGAGGAGCTGCTGCCCGCTGAGGAGCAGCGCCCGCTCTTGCCTCGTGCACGAAACCAGTAAATGGGAGAAGCCGCCACAGCCTCCACTGCCTTGTTGCATCGCCCTCGGCCTTCCCATCGTGGTGCGATGGGCTCGCGCGCCCCTGGGACAGCAGCGGTGGGCACAACAAACGGCAAGAAGGCCTGCACTGGCTTTGCTGAGCTTTCCCCTCTCTGTGGGAGGGCGAGGGGTGAGTCGGCAGCGCCTGGCACCACTTGTCCTTCCCCTGAGATGGCAAAGGCCCCTGGGGCTGCAACAACAGGAGGCAGTGGTGTCAGCATGGGGCTGTTCCCTCCAGATGCCCCACGGTGCACTCATTCCCGGGGACACAAGTGGTGTCTGGCCTGAGGCAAGGGACCCGGTCTGGTGCCCGGGCAGGGCAACCATGATCTCTTGGGTGGCAACGAGCTGCGGAGCCGCACACACCACTGCAGGTGCCGACGCTGCAGGAGCACTTGGGGCCACAGCACTCCGCCAGCTTTGTGGGCAGAAGGTGCCACCTCACGGCCAGGCAGAGTGGTCCGGTCCTTGGTCGCTGAGGGCAGCGCTGACTCCCGTGAGGCCTCTGGGAGCATCGGGGTCAATCGGCACGTCTTGGCCGCTGCCCCTGGTAGGCATGGCTCTGGAGGGTGCTTTTCAAAACTTTGGAAAGGCTGAGAGCAACTGGTCTTGCTCAGGTGGCCCAAGTACTCTGTCAAGTGCCATGGACAGGCTTCTGGGTGCACAGAGCTCCCATCAGCAGAACTGCTTCAAGAAGCTGCTGTGGCGTGAAACCTCAGCAGCATGGCTCCCAAACCCTGCTCTGCAGGTTGTGCCTGTGGTCCACAGTGGTGGTGTCTTGGTGTCAGGACCACCACCACCACGTGGTCGCAACACCGCCTCCCCCCCCCACTCCCCTCCCGGTAAGATGGGGACGAATAAGAAAAGTGGAACCTCCTGAGTTGAGATAACGACAGATTTTTAATAATACCACACGAGGAAAGCAAAAGAAAGAAGAATATAACAATAAGACAAGATATAGAGTACAATGGAAACACTGATACAATGAAAATCTCACCACCACGAGCTTCACAAAAGAGAGCCCTCTCCCGGCTAGCTTCCCCTTATATCCCGGGCATGACGGGCATGACGTCAGCATGGTATCGAATATCCGGCTATGCCCAACTCCCAGCTTCTGTGAAGAATTAACCCTATCCCAGCTGGACCCAGGACAGGTGGTTGCCAATATGTGCATATTTCCTTCCACATTACACTTTTAACTAAGACTGCAAGGGCTTGTGGTGACTTGGCAGGAGGATGGGCACTTGTCTGTAACCCAGCTTTGGGGAGAAAGGTCTTTTTGTGTCAGCTTCCCTTGGGTAGAAGCTTAGTCTCAAGGTTGAGAATTTAAGAAAAATAATTTGTGTGAAAGCCTGCAGCACATCATCCTTGTTTTTCATATAGTTGTACCTTGTGACATTTTAAAGTCTGCATGGGGATCAGTGATTTAAGTACTTGCCAGCTAGAGCTGCATCTTACATATCTCACTGAAGCTAGTAAAAGGGCTTTGGGTTTCCTTATCGGTCAGAATTCTTCATTATTCTGATTTTGAAAGGTGATAACCATGTGAGATCTCGCACAAGTTGCAGTTAAGCTCAGGAGTCTTTCAAGTCTTGACAGCAAAAATGAAAACAGAAATAAAGGTAAAAGCATTTCTAGGATTCCTGTCAGCGTGCCTCCTGATTTGGGTAGGCAGCAAAGGTTTAGCAAGGGTGATGGGCATTTTGGTGTTTATGTGTGCTGTGCATGGCATCCCTGTAGAGACTATTTTTGTTCACCTTGTCTTTAGGTTCAGAAGAAGGGTTTCCTCTGGAGGGTCACTCATTTTAAATGAGCTGTACTTGACTGTTCACGTAAGTTTATTCTGATGCTCGATCTATGATGCCAAGATGAAATAACTTGTGTAATCTTTAGCTGTTGTGGCTTACTGTAGTCCAGCAGTGAAAGCATAATGCACAACTTGTAAGAACCCCTTGTTTTTATCATCTGCCCTCCGTGTAGTACTTTTTATTTGAGAAGCAAGTTTCATGCTACTTAGTATTTACTTAAATGGAGGAACACTACTGAAGTTATGAAGTCAAGCACTCACAGGTAAAGAAAGGACTGTCAGATTGATGAGTCTATTAATCTTTTTTTTTTGTTTGTTTGGGCTTATGTAGTGTCACATCTGCAGGAATGTCCATGACATGCTGTTTCTTTGATTATGGGACAGCTGTCTTCAAGAGTGGTCAGGATGAAGCTGGAACAAAATAGCATGTACATTTGGCACTTCTGATTTCTGACAATCTAAAGACTTGTCTTTGGAGAATTTTTCTTTTCTTGTTGGTCTGCAGTGTAACCTTCATTTCTCTTCCTTATCTTTTAAAACTTTTAAACTCAAAAATGGTTTCTTTTTTTTTTGGTCCCTCTACCTAAGGTGGTACTACTTCTTAAAATGTTTTCTCCTCCTAAGTTTTGTAGCCAGCATTATTGCACTAGATGGATCATGAACACTTTCCTTTTCTAGGTAGCTGGAGTTGCAGATAATTTTGTTGCAAGCATGGATCTTCAAAAGATTGACAGAACTGATTAAATCAATGTATTTGATGGTAATGTTTGTCTGCTTCCATCTGTAAATAATACTATGAAATACATTTATATAGTTAAAACTATTGCTATGCCTGTATGCATTGCCCAATATATTTTCTGTTTTATGAGATATGGACTTTATTTTGCATATGTATTTATATAGTGTTTATATACATAGTACTTTTAAGTCAACATCTGTGTATGTTAATTTGGGGCTTTGAGCAATACTGGTGGTGTCTGGAAAAAACCCAGAGCCTGCCGCCATCATGCAGAGTTGGAAGTCACACCAGATCTATAGGAATAACCTAAAAAAGAGGCATTGCTTACTTGCTGATTCTCTTCCTTTGTCATACATTTTGTGTTTTACAGAAATTACTGTATGTGGTCACTGTTGAACTGTGAGCTGCAAAGTGATGTTTACCTTTTGGAATCCAAATGCTTCAAATATTCTAAATCTGTGAGCTGCTGTTTAGAAGTAAGATGCACGAGTTTAGGCAGGAAAGTGATTTTATAACATGCTGTGGTTTAATCTCTTCAGCAGTGCCTAGTGGTTAATTTTGATCAAGTCCTTACCATTAAAGGTTGCTTGAAGGCAGTTATTTGTGGACATTCATAAATGTATTTATAACACGTGCAGAAGTAGGGAAAATGGGGAGTGGGACGGAGAAAGCACCTAATTGTCTCATGTTTGTAATTAAGCTAGCTGTAACCTTTTCAGCGTGTGTCTGCAGTTCACTCGACCTCTGGCGTGTCTCTCAAAAAAGACAACCCAACGATTTTGTAACTTTTGCTGTATCTTTGAGTGAAGAAAGTAAGTCTTTTCAAGAATCAAATTAAATAAAATTGCATGACTATATATATATATATAAGAAAAGCTATATCAGGAACTATTTGAAAAGAGTTGTCTAGACTATTTTCTACTACTGACTAGTTAGTCATCTTGTATTCTATAAAAGATGTGCTTTATTTTATTAAAAAGTAATTTGTCTTCAGGTAAAAGGTGGCTTTCTTAATGTATGTTCTCCCTCCCTCAGACTGGAAGACAGCCTTAGTGAGAGACTTCTAGATGCCATAACCATAACAACACCCAATGGCTTGCATTAAGTACAATAAACATCTTGAGAATTCTATGGCTACTGGAGCTGAAATCCAAGGGAGATCTGCAGCATCTGTTTAATTTATCTAAATTGACATTTTTATACCTCTTGTCATTAAGACATAATGATTCATTTAAGCCTAGCTTTTCTGCTGGGAAGGTTTTTGTTTATGTTCACTAAGGAAATGGCTGCAGTATCTTTCCATTGCTGTTCCTCTGCCCCCGGCTGCCTCTTCGGTGGCAGGGTAAGTGGAAGGGAAGGTGCTAGTGAAAGCAGGCCTGCATTTAGGGTGTCAAATTTCAAGCTGCAATACCCAAGACAACAGCAAAAGCTGTAGGGCAGCAGCACAGGGACACGCTAGAGGTCTTTTACTAGAATCCTTAGTTTTTGTGGTATTGCTGTCCATGCTGTCTCCTAACAAGTTCGAAGGTTCTGGGAACACAGTGTTCTACACTGTACAAGTTGTTGTTCATGTTAAAATTAAAAGCCTTGCCAGTGTGCACTCTCTCTCATATATCCTGTGCAGAAAAGGCAAATGCATGGAATAATGAGAAATTTTGTTGTATGCAGCTTGCTGCCTAAGGTCCCTACCCACAGTGGTAGCCAAGGAATTTTATTTTTGATCTGAAAGGTGACAGCATAGTCCAATACCCAAACAGCACTAATAGTTAACAGTAAACAAAGGGGAGACAGCTTCATCAGCTTGCCCAGTGTATGGAAGAGAGCAGTATTCTGGGAGCAGGAAGAAAACAGGCAATGAGTAATGTTAATTGGGTGAATTCAAATGTGAGATATGCACAGTCTGCAATGGGGATGATGCAGTATTCGCCATGTATATAAGCTATATGTAAGCTTGTTTGTTTTGGTTTTGCTTTTTCTAGGATCCAGTGATAGCTTTCTCGAACAAAGGATAACAAATTTTGTTCCGATAGCCAATGGAACAGCCAACAGGGGAAAGAAATCACAGTGTCAGAGCAGAAGTGAAGATTTTGGTTTGTGTGAGTAGTGCTAACCAAGCTTACGTGAGCTACTTAAATAATGAGGGATTTAACACAATTGCTATCAAATGCTTTGAAGAATTACTACGCTAGAGATTTGAACTTCATCTGTAGCTTTCTTCAAGCTTAGCTTTTGCTGTGCATCAGCCTGGTGATACTCCACTCTGCTTCTGACTTATGCTCACTCCTTGTATGCAGTTATGCCTTAGCAGGGAACTTGAGACAATAGGCAGAGCAAGAGAAAAGCTGAGAAGAGCCACTGCAGAAAGCATGACCTCTTCGCTATCGGACTAAGTAGTGTCTGATGCTAATAGTAATCACCCTGTTGCATTACGGAGTGCCCCCGCAGCACTTCAAAAGGATGTGAAAACAACTGCTTTACTGCCTTGTGTATGATAGTGGGATCCTTTATTTAATAACAAAGTAGCATTTTTTTTTAAAAAGGGAAAAAAGCGGGCCTCCACAAAACTGTCTCAAAAGAAACCTGCCCTGTGTTGAAAGCAGAAAGCTCCACAAAGGGAAAGCTGTGTGGTACCTTTAGATTACAACAGGAAGAACAGTGCCGATGCAAACCTTTATGTTTGAAGCAAGGAAATCTAGAATAAGCTAGAGAGGAACTTCCTAGAAATCCTGTACCAGAGTACAGTCACCGTTTGATATAAAATGTGACTCTGAACATATCGAATATATGGAAGAACAGGGAGGTATCATATCAGAAAAGCAATACCACCTTTCACAGCCTCATCCACTTCAAGGAATGTTTTTTTTAATCATCTAATCTTTCATCTGTCAGCAGAAATAAAACCACCCATTGTCAGTATTGTGATTTTGTTAAAACTAAGCAAGCCCCTTTATTTGAGTGGTTTGTCTATTCTTCCTCTATTGGGGTGGTTATGGTTATGCTACAAGTTTTATTGGGATGCAAAATGAAAACTTGTCTTTGCCTGACCTTTGTAGAGTCATGTAAGAGCTGCACCAAAGGAAACCCCAAAAAGTAAGAGGTGTATCTAAGGTATGAGAGAGACTTCAGTGGGTATCTTGGTTGTGGGATAGGGTCAAATACGTGATGAAGTAGTAAGACTCATACCTCATTTCATGCAAACCCCACTCCCTCTTTAGGGGAGACTGAAATCTTTCCGTTCAGCTTGTAAATGGACAAACAGGCCCAGAAACTTCTCTGGAGAAGCTAAACAGAAATGCAGCTGCAGTCCCATTTGCATTAGTCTGTGCAAGGCCTCTCCTGGACCACTGCACTGTACCTGTTCTAGTAAACCCACGCCAGGAGTCAAACTCTTGATGTGCATGGAAGGCAACAGTAGTCCTGCCATTGCTGCAGAAAGCCATATGCTAGAGCTAATAACGTGCCTTTAGATAAAGCTGTATGTGCCTCCTGGAATGGTTCCACACCTACATGAGAGTAGGAAAATCCCTTTTATATTTGCCGCCCCAAATACGGCAGCAATAGCAAGCATTTCCGAGCGGAGGCGGGAGAGAGCAGCACACGCACACTGCAGAGCATACAAATGACACTTTAATGCGGTCGGGTCGGGCCAGCGCCGTCCCGGGCGGCCCGGCAGCCCTCC
>NW_010122431.1:0-39742 GCF_000699245.1 Pterocles gutturalis | reverse complement strand
ACCACCTGGCCACAGCTAACGATCCCCCCGGAGAGGGAGGATCCCGAAGATAACAATTCGGGCGTCCAAGACTGAGAGCTGACCGGAGTGTGTGTGGGGGTGGAAAGGCCTTGGGAGAGCGATGCGGAGCCAGAAGAGAGCACCGAAACCGAAAGCGGAGTGAAGGCAAAAGAAGACACTCTTCTGGGAGTTCTTACCTATATACTGGGCATGACGTGCATGATATGGAATAAATCATTGGTCAGTCTGGTTCTCAATCTTAACCTAAGAGCAAACCCTATGCTAGCAAGCGGCTGTCCTCCTTCCCTGGTCTGCTGTCCTTGGCAGCAGAACAAAACATCGTTCCTATCAGCTCTTCTCCTGGGCATAAATCCAAAACACAGCCTCTTGCTAGCTATTTATGAAGAAGAGGAAAAAAAAAGTTCTCTCTGCTTAACCCAGGACAGCTAGGCAAAACTAGCAGGACTGTAGATTGTTCAGTCAATATAAGCCTGTCTGTTATTAAAAAAAAAATAATCAGTTCTTGGTGGGGAGCTGAGAAAGGAGTGGATGCACCGGAACTGATCAGAAGTACTTATTTGCAAGTCTCAACAAGTCATTCTGACCTTTGGGTTCCAAGTACAGTTTAGAAAACTGAATATAGCTTACCTGCATTAATTCTGGTTTTGCTGCAACTGTTCAACAACAGGAATATTTCAGGCTCTGCACACTGCCTAGAACTTAAAGCTTTGAGAGTTGCTGCTCGCTAAGCAGTTTTTATTATAAAAATTTCTGTTATAAATATGGCATGAGTTGCACTGTACACATGGCTCCTCCAGCTTGTTGGTGTCTTCGACTGTGTTGTATAGACTTGCCTAGTACCATGTAATGTGGTGGTAGAGATACTAAGAAAAACTAGTATCTTTTGCTTGAGTGTTATCGCATAGCTGTTAATTTCAGTAAGTGTGATGAAAAACATTAGGACTGCTTAAAATACATAGGAGTAAGAACTGTAGTAATTGCAATATTATCTCTGAAATAGAATCATAGAATGGTTAGGGTTGGAAAGGACCTTAAAGATCATTGAGTTCCCCCCCCCCCCAAAATGCAGATGGTGTTAATGTTTGCTGAGAGTTCTAGGCATTTTGTGTTTAATTCTGTTTTTAAGGCAGGCCATTCACTTCTGTGGGCTCATCTGGATAGATTTGTGGCACTCCTCCTGTGTCCTGGCAAACTTTAGTTAAGTTCATGTTTTGTGTTGTTCATGGTTTTCCACCTTGGTAAGGCTTACTGATGTCAAAGTCATACACACAACCATTAATATTTGAAATTCTCCTTAGGAAGCCCTCAAAATATCCAGTAAGGAGTACTCTTATTTTCAGTAAAGGCCAGGCATAAAATAACTTTCCTTAGCTGCTGATAACTGAAGGTAATGACTTCAAACTGCTGTTTGAGGGCTTTGGAAGGTTTACACTTTGTTTTCTGACCTGAAAAAGGTAACCAGAACTTTTAAAGTGCATTCAGATAAAATTATTCCATTTTCTGGGTTTTTTTTTCCCTGAATCGCTATCCCAAATTGGAGTGGCTAGGCTTGACTTTATTTCAGGACATCTCCCTAAGTATATAGAGTGCTGCGTTAGTTCACTCCTTCAGGTAGTGATCGGTCAGAATGTCCATTAAGTAGTTTAGAGGTCTGTATTATTGTGGTTTTGGATACTGCAATGGGAGCAGATGGTATGCCAGGTGCTAGGCTGTATGGCATAGGCACAAACTGGCACGTGTTTCATGTGAATGGCATACACAAGGCAATCCTGACAGATGAGCATGAGTAAGAAACATGACAGAAAAATACCACCTTGAAAATTAAAAAGCACAGGTAACGCACAAGTGCTATTCCTTCATATACTTTCTGCTTCGTGATAACCTGTTCCGTATCCTGCACCTATTTGTTCTCCCACTGCCCCCTACCTTTGCACATCTTGAGTGCTGCTTTTTTGGTGGCTTTCCATCTTATACATGATCTTTGGTATGGTGGTCTTGACTTTGAAGGTGACACTTGTAACTGGTGAACTTGGTGACTGCTAGACTTGACTTTTTTTTCCCACCTTAGTACATTCTCTGGTATTTTTCTGTAGTAGCTTAGACATTTTGCAGTAATGTATTGAAAATTAAGAACTCAATCATGACTAATACTGAGTTCAATTGAGTTCTGATGCTCCAGGAGCATTTCTTCATGTTGGAGGTAATAAAAATCTTCAAGTAAATGATAACTTTCTAAATTTTTTGGTGAAAGTACCAGAGAGAGTAGTGAAAAACTATAATTCTTGTCAAGCATTGGAAGCTTATGTGCAAATGAGAGCAAAAAAGTGTGTGTTCGGGAGTCAACTAATGAGGAATACAGAATGAAAATAAAGTTTTTAAGAGGAAGAAAAATGAGTGAAGGGGTTAGACAGGAGATGGGGAAATACAGAAGTCTTGGCTAAGTTCTATTTGTGGAAATTAAATCTGTATTCAACTAGTTGTTTATCTGGCAAGAATTCCAGATAAAACTAGAGAAACTGTTGTTGTGTCTTCTGTTTCGTCTGCAGTGTTTGTAGCTGCATACTTTTTTATTTTAATGCCGTTAAAAAATGCTTCTTGCAGATGCCTGTGGATCGAAGCTGTAATCCAGGTATTACAGTTCTAAAGAAGAGCATAAGGTCTGCTGTGTTCTCTTTACTGTAGTTATATTGCTTTTTTTTCTGGCAAAACTTTTGTAACACATATTTAAAAAGAAAATTTACAGAATATTTGAAAAGCATAGCTGTTATAGATGCTTACACTTGTTTCCTGTGCAGGTATTGTTGGAGAAGCAGATGAAAATGGAGAAGATTATTACCTTTGGACTTATAAAAAACTTGAAATCGGTTACAATGGAAATAGAATTGTAGATGTCAATCTGACCAGTGAAGGAAAGGTGAAATTGGTACCGAACACAAAAATCCAGATGTCATATTCAGTAAGTAATTTGGTGATACATCTATAATAAGAAATTCTACATGGTGAAATAGCTCAATAATAGGTACTTGTATACTTTCAACTACGTATTGATACATTAGGCTGTATTAGAGGAAGATGCATCTTCACTCCTTCAAATCTTTTTTAATTACTGAAAAACCCTGATAGGTTTGTTAAGAATAAATGTAAGATGTTAATTTTTGAGACACTTCAAACTGAAGCTTCTGTAATCTGCAGAAAAGTGTTTTGGTGGGAAAGGAAGATGTCCGAAAAGGTATGGAGAGGGGAAGTATAGAGGACCCCCAAGTAGGTACACATTTTCTTAATGTTTGGAGCTCTGACATTTGCATCATAGATTTGAGCTGGATTCTTAGCTAGGACCAAAGCCCACTAGAAGCCTTCATATTTTGCAAGCAGTTAGTATCAAAGCTTATTTTGTTTCTGCAATTCTAGTAGTAGTTTGTCTTATTTTATAACCTTATAGTAAGGGTTTCTCTGAAGCCCTCTGCTATTATACTGAATTGCTATGATAAAAGGTAATGAGTAAACAATGTTTGCTGATCTAATGGATTAATTTTCTCAGGTTTTCTCCTTAATTTATTTGTTGTTACTTAAATCTGTAATGGTTCACTTCTCATGTTCGTGCGTTTGTATACTGGAACTAGTTCTTAATGCGTTGCTTTTCTACAATGTGTTAGCAGTAGGTGTCAGCATAAGATTTTATTTCCGAGGATATTCTTGCCACTATTACATTTGCCTTGTGCTGAATGAGTCATATAGTTTGAAGTGCTGATAACTGGGTTTTGTATGTGCTTTCTAGAAATACGTTTACACTATTACGTTTACTCTCTGTTTCTACTGCAAAACTGATAGTAGAATTTTTGAAATTTTTCCATTTCAAATTTCACCAGCATTTTGAAGTCCATTTACTATATGAATTTTGAGGTGTACAGCAGTGAGTAGCTGCCAGTAATGAAAATAACATTAGATGTTCCCTTAAAATAGTTTTAGTGTACAGAGCTCAAGACTTACCTTTCCAATCTGTTGGCACTGGGCAATTGCTGGGTTGGCGCGCACATGGTGTTTGATCCAGAGATTGTCTCTGGGGCGTTTGTTCTAAGCAGTGCTTCTTAGTGGCAGATGCTCTAATGAGAAATGTATCTACTTAAAACAGTGTTCAAAGCTATTGATGTTCTGAGCTACTAATCTTGAACAAGGTTGTAATTTGAACTGAAGAATGTTTATATCATACCTCGAAGTGAGTAATACTTGGGTCTTGGGGTTTTTAAATGTATCTCAGGACTGTGGTGAGTGATAGGAGTATCAATCTACATTTGTATGCTTGCTTCTATACTGAGTAAGAGAAACATCTGTTGGAAAGGATAGGCACAAGGGGGCTGCATTTGTTTCAAGATCACTAAAAAACCTGATATTTTCTAATCTTGGCGTACTTTTGAAAAAAAATAGTGTAGATTTGTGTTTAATTTCTGAAATTATGTTTAAAAATTAAAATGAAAACAATCTTGCAGAAATTCTGAAAAATACTTTGTGCTACCTTATTAGCACCATATAGTTCATTAGTACAATTAAGTCTTTCAAATCCAAAGCAGTCCTCTGTGCAGCTAGTGGAGTAACTGACAGCGGTAATATGCTGCTACCCTGTGATACTGTGGCCATAAATGCATACTTTTCCAGCTGGTTTGAGAGTTACTTGTTGTCAGTTGAAGTGTCTAAATTGCAGAATGCTCTGGTCTTACAGATTTAGGCTGCAGCTTTTAGCTTGTAGCTTTTACAATTTTAATGTCTGTCTTTTAGGGTTCAGCTTGATCCCTTTTATCCAGTTCCTTTCCAGCCAGATTGTATCTCAGTGTATGCCCTTTTCTTTCCTATTGGCATCTGTTTGAAATTTGCTCTTCTATCTTCTCATTTCCCTCTCTTCTGCTAGACTGCATCTTTTTTCTTGGGCACTATACTCAGAAAATTTAGGTACAGATGATTTCACTGAATACCAGTATCAGTGCATGCAGCAAAACAGATCTCAGCTGCCATTGGGGGAGCAGAAGTAGAGGGTATGTCATTGCTTAATGAACACTGGTAATGTTCTCCACAAGCCTCTTTTCATACAACACAGCACTGGAAATGTTGAGAAAAGGGAGTGTGCTGTCAGCAAGAAAAACTCTTTGGAAAAATTCTACTGCTTTCTTAGCATGTCATTATTGAACATTTTAAAATATGCTTTCTTCCTCTAACCTTTGTTCTGAAATCTTGGGCAAATTTGAGAGTATTTTTCAAAAGTATTGCCCAGAAGTGATTCAAGAAAATTCGTTGTTTTACAAGTGTCTACTGTGGGAAAAAAATACCGTCTTTGAACAGTTTGTTTGACAAAACTGAAAAATTCGGTCATTTGGTATATTTTAGTTTTGGCATCTTAAGCATGAGTATCTTGATGAACTGCTTCTATAATAATGAAAAGGGTTTGTTGCGTTTGACAACTAGAAGTTTGCATCTCTGGTTAGGCTCGCTGAGGCAGTGCAAGACTGATTCTTCCCTGTTCTTAAACATAAGCATAGACAAGATTAGATCCATGAGGCAATGTGGCTCATGTCCATTCTATGTCTGATGTGTAGATAGCAGTCTTTAAGAACAGCAGTCCATTGTTTTTGCCAAAACCTCGATTCATATTGCAGAAAACAACTGAAGTGGATGATTTTTAAAATATGTTTCAGGTTTCTGTATGTGAGTATAGCCAGACATATTATTATGAGCTTTTCAAGTGTAAATTTTTCTCTCTTTAGGTGAAATGGAAGAAATCAGATGTGAAGTTTGAAGACCGATTTGACAAGTATCTTGACCCATCTTTCTTTCAGCACAGAGTATGTATTGTTTGAAGACAACCTTACAAAATATCCATTTGTAATGGTTGCTTTAGTTTAAAAGATGTCATGGAATTTTTTGATGACATATTTGAATTTTTGGATGTCCCAGGTGTTCTGGGACGGTAAGACAGGCAAGGTCTAGGACTGTAGGTTTTAAGTGATAGTTCTGTTGCTCAAATAGAATGGTTTCGGTTTTTTAGGGTGCTTCAGTAAATGTCTGCACGCAACCTTCAAGCCTGTAGCAAATACAGGGCAGTTCGGGTAGATATATTCACATGATTGGAAGCAGTAAAGTTTCAGGGACACAGCTGTACGACTTGTGAGCTGAATAGGTGCAATGGGTCATACGTACACTTTTTACTGAGGTAAATGCAAAGCAAAAAGCATTATTCTAAACCAGTTGGTGATATCAGTTATGGTGGTTTAAACCTGTGGTTGTAATCTCCTTAAAGGTAGTATGCTGAGCTGTACTTCTTCCTGAAATTAGAGGGTTTGGCTTCTGTTTGGAGCTTGGTGAAAACCGGAAGATGTGCTTGTTTGTTGGGAAAATTAAGGCTGCTGCAGATTTTGGTCCTGTGCAGAACAATGGTTCCTTTGACTTTTTGACTGTGAGGATCTCTTTACCTATTTAAACCTCCTCTCTAGGATGGCAGCAGTACGTTGTGTTGCCTTGCCTTTACCAAGGGAGCATGCACAGCCAGTTGTTTGAATTTTGCTGGTGCTTAACTAAGCTGTGATAACTTCATCGTGAGCAAGCTTGGCTGTTGATAAGCTTTATGTGTGGTGTTTCACAGGCCAGTTTTAATGGGGCTTTCTAAAAATATAGTGTTACTTACAGTAGGAGTTTATTGTTACTTAGCTAGTGCTGACAAGCTGTCTGGCTAGGCAACTGTTTATCCTTATTGGAATAAATTTGAAACACACGGTTCTAAACCTTAGGGATGTGTTTTCTTTTTGTAGATTCACTGGTTTTCAATTTTCAATTCTTTTATGATGGTGATCTTTCTGGTTGGCCTAGTGTCTATGATATTAATGAGAACTTTGCGAAAAGATTACGCAAGATACAGCAAGGAGGAAGAAATGGATGATATGGTAAGATCTGCATTCATGCTTTTTTAAAATATCTTTTTTTAAGGTTTGTTGTTTTCTCTTCATATATTCATTCAGCAGCTCTGAAAAGCTTTCTTCAATTGGACAGAAAACTGCCTTTTATGTGTCTTGAAAGTATTACTGATTTTCTTCATAACATGCTCCTAGGTTCCAACCCAGAATTCTCTCTGTAGTCGCTGTGTTAATGTTCATATCCACACTTAGGTTAAAAGGGGTCCATTCCGGGTAATAGAAGCCTGTGTATACTCCTAAGCAATTCAGAGGATTTTAGGGATGGGAGGGAATCTGGTAGATTTTACTGCATCATGCATTCAGGTAGTATTTTTTGTTGTCTTCATAGCATTTGAAACGTAACTTTTCTCCTAGATTTGATGCATTCAGGAGAGAAGACATACATGCACTTGAAGTTGATTTAATAAATCAAGCCTTTTAATTTATGCCTAGCTTGTGTGTTTTTCATTAATTGTCATGACTAGACTTAATTTTTTTTTCCTTTTTCCTAGGACAGAGATCTAGGTGATGAGTATGGGTGGAAGCAGGTTCATGGAGATGTTTTTAGACCATCCAGTCATCCTCTAATATTTTCATCACTTATTGGTTCTGGTTGTCAGATTTTTGCTGTGTCTCTTATAGTCATTGTTGTTGCAATGATAGAAGATTTATACACAGAGTAAGTGTAATTGTGCCAAGCCTTCCACATAGAAATGCTTAAATGAACAAAATAATTACAAAAATTAATATTCTAACTGGCCTGGAAAAAAGCATTTGAGAGTCTTTAGCAAATGGTCAGAGGTAGTATTCAGAAGATTTCTTTTAAGTTGTAGTGAAACTTTGTCCTACTCTTCTGTTAGTTGGTCTCCTTTAATTTTACTCATTTAATGCTTGCTTTTTACATGAGTTTATTATTAAACTATTGTTCTGCCATGTCACAGGTAGATTATATGGGAAATAAATGTTAAAAGGTACATATTTCACTCCTGGTTTCATCTGGAGTGACAAGATATTAGTATATTGGTTACCCTTTCCCTTTCCCCCTCCCTGTGTCCTGCAAAGACTGAAGTAGGAGTGTGCTCTGTTGTGAATAGTCCTATTTACTGCTGACAGTGCATTAAGCCAATCTTATGCACAAGTCTTCTCGAGTCAAGATTAAACTGCTTAAGTTCTTTTAATGTAAAACCTCCAGCAACTGGTGGGCTGTGGTCCTGGCTGGAGAATTAATTTAAAATAAACAAATAGTACTCAAGTTTGAATTTAACATGCCACCTGTGGTTCACCTAGTTCTCTTCCTTACCTTTTATCTGGTTGAATTTTTTGGTGTCTTGGATGGACTTCATCTGTTTCTGCAGTATTTTGGACACTGGGCAAATTTTTTTTCTCTTTTTTACACAAGTTCATTGTTTTAAGCAATGACTGGAATTTCAAATATTTTCTATTTTTCCTTGAATATCATCTGTAACTATTGATTTTAACAAGTTGTAATACATCTAATGTGCCACTAGAGAGAACTCTTGTTTTTTAATTTATCTACCTTTTAATGGTGTTTTTAAAAAGCCACTCTGTAGTACCATTATCTTGGCAGATTTTCGTTTTTCATATGCTGTTATTCCCCCCTTCTGTCCCATGGTTACATTTCTGCATAGACTTACACATTTTTAATTGTATAGCATGCCAGCCCATTAAGGGAGGGAATTAAACAATTTCAGAATGTTTGTGCACTGTAGGGAAGCTGTAAGTTAATATATGTGCACTTAGTTTTTTATTGCAGTAGGCCTTTGTATAACTTTCAAAGTGAATTTAAGTGTAGGTGTGTACTGGAACAATTGACCAAACCTGGTGCACACAATTCTTATGTTTAGGGAAATAGTGATGTGATTGAAAAAGGCAGTAAACCAGAATTACAAGAATAATTGCCTGCCAGTCTTCTTCAGGTCTGTTAAAGCTCTTGGGGATCATGCAGCTGATGCCAACTAAAAGTCTCTTGGTGAAATATGGTCATGTCAGCTATTAATTTATTAATACTGGTTTGTGTTTTGAGAAGCTTTTCCATTAGAATATTTGAAACAAGAGTGAGTAAGCTTAAGAATAGGAAATTTTGAGATAATTTTAGATTAACATCTGCTGGTCATTTTACAGGTAGCCTGGATTTACTTGTCTCACTTCAGACTGAGAATGGTCTTCTGGGGTTTTGCATGTGTTTCTAAATTGACTTAAGTTGAGAGAAGTGTTAAAATTGGTTTCTGTCAAACCAGTAGCTTTCTAAAATGAAACTATTGTTTGGGGTTTTTTTTAGGAAGCAAATGTTAGCATAACACTCCTTTAGTGTGTGTGACCAGCAGGTATATTTGCTTAGTTCAATCTATCCAGTCATGGAAGATGGTTGTACTAAAGATTACTACTTTGAGTAGAGCAGGCATCCAATAATGGTTCATCAAAAGCCAAAATGACAAAAGTCTGGAATCTGTCACAGCAACTAATTTGAAGAAAGCACAGCAGGTTGGCTGAAAACCTCCTACGGGTTTTTGCGGTCAGTGTAGCGGAGGGACATGGGGAAACAGCTCTGTTAATGAATAGCATTTATATCCTGCTATTCTTAGATATGGTTTTGAAAAATTTATTTGGAGTTGGCTTTTGTGATTTAAAATTACTGGCTTTGCCTGTAAAATTGTGCCAAAATGAGTACTCCCAACATTTAATGAGGCGATAATTTTAAAATGACTAAACGATCCTGATCAGACTACTCCATGCTGATTTGTGGCTTCATTATAGGATTTATAGTTTCTAAATCAGGTTTTCTAATTTTCTGTAAGATGAACACTTTTGATCTTAAAAGTTAATTTCTGAGAGATGGCAGAAACATCATTCACGATCTTGGTAAATTTTTGTTAATACTAGCCTTTATATTAAGCAAAGAGTACCTTTTATCTGCAGTGGTTGAATAGTACACTTAATGTATGTCATGAATAGTTAAGTTCTTTATATATATAAGGTACACACATCCAAATGGCAAGAGTATTTTGATCAGATGTGAGATTTTGTACTCCAGTGAAAATAAATGCATGTTGGAAAAGGAATGTAGTATGTCAGAACATTTACATTACCTAAAATTATTAGCTAACTACTTCTGCTAAGTGTACATATTTTACTGTAATCTTTTGCTTTAATGCTGTTTGTTTTTCTATTATGTTTATCAAAAAATCGCTTCTTGTAGGAGAGGATCAATGCTTAGTACAGCTATATTTGTTTATGCTGCAACATCGCCAGTGAATGGATATTTCGGAGGAAGCCTTTATGCTAGACAAGGAGGTAAATTGTTTTCATGTTTCAGCATTTTCTTTACGTTGTTAAATGTAGAAGTTACGATTTTCCGATTTGCACCAATATAGAAGTGTACTCATGGAGTTAGGTCATTCAGATGGAATCTATTAAATTCTTAATAAACAGAAAATATTTTGAGTGTATTTTACTTTCGTATTATTTCCTGTTCAGTATTGGCTGCCTTTTCTGCCTAGAGATAGCTGAAGTCTTTGGTTAATTTAAAAGTCGTAAGAGCTAAAGAACTGTTAACAGTTGTAGCTCATGAGTTGCTTGTTATACTCTTGTATATAATTGTCTGGCTCATGACATCCAGAGACTTTAATAGCCTCTTCTGTAACATGCTGTTAAACAGCTCATGTTGTGTTCTCCAGATGACTCCTATATAGTCCTTCTCTATAGCTACTGGGGGGGTTATGTTTACTAACATGGAGAAGATGAGTATACAATACTTACTAGACCTTTAATTGTAGATGGAGGAAACTGTTCATAGCATCTTTTAAAGGTTATTCTACTTTTCAGTATGTGCTCTGCTTTATACTTAGCAAATTCAAAATGAGTCAGTAGAGACTGACATAACAGATTTGGACAGGCTGTCTTCAAGTGCTCTCCACTATGCCTCTTGAGTTCATGACCAATTACATCCTTGCAGTCCACTAGCTTAATCCATTCCCTATGCTGCAGTAAAAGAGTAATCAATATCTATTATCTTCTGCAGTACTTTAGAAAAAATAATACTGGTAAGTTTGCAAAAGAAAATTTGTATCTTTTTAGCATGACATACTTGTTAGTGTTCAGTCTGTCCTGGTTTCAGCTGGGACGGAGTTAACTTCAGCTGCACTCTAATCTACTCTGAGTTTGGGTCATGTGGCTTGTGTATAAACCTAGCAATTTGTAGAAAAACTGATTTAGGTAAATTAGAGTTGCTGCTCTAAAATATACTGTGCTGTATAGTGGAGACAGATTTGCATTTATTTTCTTACAGATCAAACGTGTATCGAACAGTGGAATGCTGATTATGTTGGCCCATGGTGAAAATACATAAGAAGGTCTTAAAAAGCATATGCTAGTTTTCTGGCTGTTTTTTGTTTAGTGCATATTACAGATGCATCTATGGTATATTAAATTTAAATATAGGCAGTATTTAAGAGCATAGAAAGTAAAGGGAATACAGACAGTAACAATTCTTAAGACATTGCCTAAGAGGGTTTTTTTGAGCTCCTCGGGGAGCTCTAAACTTAGTAATAGCTGCTAACAAGTGTTGCTGTTCCCATTATGCCTCGGGTTTAGAAATTACTTTCTGTTTACCTCTCCTGGTGTTGAACAAGTCCAGGTTCAATTTTGCTTTATACCAGGGATAGCCAGTTCCTTAATGCATCCTGAATGTAATGGAATCAGCTTAGTGGGGTCAAGACAACCCAGAGCAGGTGTTGCCTGAAAGCAGCTGTAGTGCTGAGTTGTCCCGGGAGCAGTGCTAAGCTCTCATGTGCTCTCAGGGTGTGAGCAAGTTCTGCACAGGGCCGGCTCTGCTATTTCTGTATCTAGTAATCTACAGCTTACATATACACTTACCTTTCATACCCTGCTTTCTTTGGCCAGCTTAGTCAGCATGTGCTGTTCTTCAGCTGAAATGTTCTCACGGTGTATCCCTTTTCCTGTCTTTTCACCTGGCCTAATAAATTGATTAATATGCTGCATCTTGTGAGTTGACAGGACTCAAATTAAATTGTTAGTTGACTCTTTCTCTTGTATTGATACAGTATGTTGTTACTTATTTCTTTCACTTTTTGGGGGAAGAAGAAGTCAGACACCTAAATTCTGAAGAGCTTGCTGGTAACTTTTTAAACAAAATACTGCGTGTCTCACCAGTCCCATTGGAATGTCCCTTCTTACAGGAAGGCGATGGATAAAACAGATGTTCATCGGAGCCTTCCTCATTCCAGCAATGGTGTGTGGAACTGCCTTCTTCATTAACTTCATTGCCATCTATTATCATGCTTCAAGAGCTATACCCTTTGGAACCATGGTGAGTCATTTTACTGGAGAATGTAAACACCACTGTAGGCACAGGAAAACTAACTTTTAGACTGAATAAAATGGTGAGTCATAGCTTTACCTTCCTAGTTAAAAATTTATTCTGGGAGGGTTTTAAGGTGCTTCAAGTATAATTCGTTTTAATCACAATTCACACATTTTGGATGCCAAGAACAGTCTCCCCTCTGCTTGAAATGGTACTTCTGCTTTGTATTCAAGCTTAGTGTAATAACATCATAGGAAGTTAGCAGCTTGAATTTTCTTCTGAATGGCCAGTGCAAACTGGTTATAAGCTAAAATGCAATACAGAAGGATTCCAAGTGAAAGCTACTTCCAGATCATTGCAGTCAAACAGAAAAAATAAAAATAAAAGATCAACCAACAATATGAGATGAGAAGTCCTGAGATCTGGCTTTATGAAGATGAATCACTGTTTTCACTTTGTGAAGTGGTCTTTAGTATCCGGTTATAGTCATGTGTCTGTGTATTAACCATGTGACTTGAAAAAACAATGCCGGTTGGATTACTCTCCCATTTAATCATGATTACTTTTTTTGTTTCTCTTTGCTTTTGTCAGGATTTTGTTTGGTGTCCTGGCTCTCTCAAGTAACCTCAAATAACCCTGTGAATACAATGTAGGAAATAAACATAAACACTTGGCAGAATTTCTGCTTGAGCTTGCAAGGGGTATTATTTGAGAGCAGAATTTTCTGAAATGTGCACCATAAAATTGCTTTTTCTAGTTTCGTGCAGTAGCACTGTTAACTTAAAAATCTTATTACAGGAAGGCTTGTGTGGTTCTCAATGTCCGCAGCAAATCTTGAGGTTTGACCTTTTTTTATAGCTCCCTTCTTTGCATGTCAGTTTTTGTGATACATGAAGTTGTTCAGTCTATGCAGAGACATTTCAGTAGCCTTGGGTTTCTTCTTAGTTTAAATCTACCACAAAATGAAGCTTGGTATTGCAAGTTCTGTGTTATGCATTCTATTATTTGGGGTATCATCAAATTAAGTATGTCACTGAAAATACTTCTTAAGAATACAACATTAATGAATGAATGTGGTAGAAATCATAAATTGTAATTAAAAGACAGACAATTCTCATTTTCAGGCAAAGGCTTTCAATAATTTTCTACTGATGGAGTCATTAGTTTACATGTACATTGCTGGTTCTAGTCACCTCCTTATTAGTAGCATTTTCAATGTTTGCCTAAATACCAACTTTTTACATTTAATTTGGTGTTTTAAACCCATTAAATATAGTATCAAGATAAACACGTTTATTATCTGTTCACTTAATTTTTCTGGTTTTCTTCTCCAAGAAATTAGTCTAAAATTCTATCTTTGGATATATTTCTATTAGTTGGTTAGTGCCCCAAAGGGATATTACATTGGTTTTCATTTCCTAAGCTAGTAGCCATATATAATACTGACAGAAAAGTTTACAGCATTGATATGTGCGAAGAGGCTCTGTTTCACTGCTGAGCAAGCATTTATAATGTCGCATTTCTCACTTGTATTCCCATTTAGAGGTCAGGAATGCTGAGGGAAGGGAATTCCACCTGTGCTGAAGTATTGTCTTGTAAATCTGTCCAACTGGTTGGTATTTTAAGGTCATGGAAACATGTACATGCAAAAGCAAATGGGAGTATAAATCTTCAGGGTTCACTTAATCAGGATGTTAGGATTCTCTATACACAGTGATTTTAATTATTTCAAGGTTTTATGAACGTGTTTGAATCATTATGGCTGTGGCAATAAAACTTCAGTGGAGTTAGCAGACTTTTCAGTAGGAGCAGGTTATGAATCGGAAACTTCATCAGAATAAGAAACGCTCTAATGACTTCAAATCAACTGGTAAAGCTGGTTTGAAGAAGGAAATTAAAATTGTTTGAAGTTACCATGATATGCTTCAGGTTGAAGTCCCCAGGAAGCCCTCTGGCTTTATGGATAAGATACCTTTTTGGTTTTCCACCTTTGTTTTCAATGTAGAGAAGCTTCCAGAATTCTCTAGTGCAAACTTGGTGCGCGGGCTTTCTTGGGGAAATAAAACCTCTGTCATCTAAATGTACTAGAACCCACAGATTACTTCCGTTACCCTGATGTGTCTTGAAACCGCCCTCCTTCATTTAAATTGCTCGCAAGAATTACCACCTCTTCTTGACTACTGTAAATCTGGAAAAAGCAGAGACTGAATTGCTGAAAGAAGTCTCTGAGCTAAAAGGTTGCTGAGACCTTAAGCTTAAATATGATATCCTGTGCTTTGCCCGTTTCACATTGCCACTTCCCAGTGAACTGCTAGATAGTCTCTTCTCTGTGACTGAACTCCTCCCTCCAGACAGATTTTTCTACAGAATGTAGGCAGCAATGTAGGTTAGTGTCCCAAGACATCCAGGCTAACGCAGAGTTGCTGCATCTTCAGTCTTCCTGGTATCAGCTCTTCTACACTTTGTCTTGAAATGCTCAATTTGATTGAGCTCTTCAGGACCTTTGTACACCTCACTGTCCTTGCAGTCTGTTTTGAACTTCAAAGCTTTGTTCACCTTCTATAACTCATTCCTGATGTCTGGGATCTCCTTGAAGATGTGACAGGGACTGGGAAGATCCAAAGCTTGTTTCCGAAGCCATTTGTCAGTCTTGGGGCTCTGTCTTTAGTCCTTTTGGATATACATGCGAGCCGTCTTACCTATACTGTGACAAACTTTCTGTGGTGAAATGCACCATGAACCTGAACAAAAGCTTAATCTCTTCCCTGGGATCTTTCAGCTGCCCTTCCCTTCAAAATGCAATAAAGAATGTGACAGATTTTATTCAAATATGAGAGCTTTTTAAAACTGAATGGTTTAAAGCTTTCAACTCCCTAAGCATGTGAAGGAGATAGAAAGTCTGTGTTTTTTCTCTCATCTCTTCACCTCTATAGGAATGCAGTGAGTATTGTCCGGTTCTTTGTTTTTTTGAAACCCAAATTTGATTTTTGGGAGTATTTTTTTATTATATCCTGTTACTGCTGAACGTAGAGTTCTGAAGGTGTGGTACACCTTGACTTACCCTCTGTTGATGTTTGTCAGTCTTTTATGTGTATTTATCAGTCATCTATTTTGTTGTGCTTGAATTATATGCAAAAAATGGAGCATTATTTTAGAAGCATTTTAAATAATGACGGGTGAAGTGACCTCTCCATATACGTATGAGGAGTGTGTTGGTAGTTCTATGCAGAAATACTTACTAAGTAATGCAGAATTTCTACAGAGTACAGTATGATTGAATTTGAAGGTACCATCTTAATTCTGGCATTTCATAAGTTGTGAGTGCTTATGTTGTTCTGTGTGTGATACATAATTTAAAGATTTCCATTAAGGCTACTGTGACTAATGTAACATTCTGACTGCAGAATCCGTGCAGCTTCTGTTAAACTGTTGAAGATGGACCATTTCTGTTTTGTTTGAGCAGAAGGTTCCTGTGTGGCTAATGTTTCCAGTATGCATTTTTAATGATTTAATTAAATAACGTTACAAACACTGAATTTTTCTTGGGATCAAGACCCTAGTGTTTGCATCTTTTATACCTTGGTTTAAACTAGGAAAAAGTGTTTCCTCCAACAGATAGCTTAATCCAGGCTGCAGCCATCCCTGACAGCTTTAAGATTGTATCAGTGTTGGCTGCCACTGAAAAAGGAGGACCTGATAGCGCCAAAGATTTTCATGCCTTGAGATGGATAAGGAAATACACCTGGTAAAAACAGAAAAAATCTAGGTATATACATTCATCAAGGTGCTTCCTCACATTGTTTGAAAGTGACTTTGGAGCCCTTGGTCAAAAACCTAATTTCTGCTGAAAGTAGACACAGCTTAATGCTTCTGCCTGGACTTTCAACAGTTCCATTCATTACCCAGAGCAGCACCCTTGATTAACAACTTGGTTGTAATAAAATTAATAACACTTTATTTTGAAGCCTTCTATTATTTTCTTGTTCCGTATAATGTTTGGGCAGATGATGTGCAGAAAGCTGTTCACTGTAGAGATTTGGTAACCTCTGTATGGGGGGTTAGTCTCATAACTGAGAGTGCGCTGTTGGTAGCTGACAGGAGAGATCAAGCTGCTGCTTTGACAGATCATTTTTATTGCTTTTCTCCCTTGTGCATTAAGCAGTCAAGGCACCATGGCCTGCCAGTAGCTGTTTAGTATTAGATACGCTTATTAAAATTTTAATTATCACCTTTGAATGAAGTTTAACCTACAGTTGTCAGAAAATACAAAACATATGACACTAGAACATAAATTATATGTCTTGACAATGTTTCCTTTCAGATAAGGAAAACTGAATCCTGCACATTCAGTCAAGGGCAGTAGAATATTCTTTCCCCATCAAAACAAAATGGGGTTAGAAGAAATGCAGGCTTGGTGAGGTTAACAGTCTCTTCTATGGAAAGTAAAAACTGCAAACTAAATCAGATGCTTGTGTAGAAGTAAGATATTTTGTACAACAAAAATGCAACAGACAAAATGAAGTAGGTATGTTTAAGTGTACTGGCTTGGTAGAAAAATTTATATAATTTGACTTCAGTAATATGGATTATGGAGAATGTGTGCTTGCTTGCTTGACGGAAAACTGGGTATGTAGATGTAGATTTGCCTGTTTACATAATACGTGTTTTCTGAAGTGGTAGTTAAGACTGTTCTCTGAATTTCTCTTGGCCGATGTTACAGTAATACTTCTCTTAAAAGGCTTAGGAAGATCTAACATTCTTGCCTCTGCCTGTCAGGCCACAGCTATTATTAGAGTTTTGGGTTTTTTAGTGTGTTATCAGTGACCTCTCTCGGGAAGTGCTTCTGCAGGAGGGCAGAGCACGTTTTTATGCTGATCCTGCCTTTGTTTCCCCATACTGTTTGTGATGGTGAAATGGAGGCAAGTAGAGTGCCAGAGCTGCTTTTGCCATCGTATTCTCGTTCTCTGTAACCTATGAGGCAGAAATCTCATAATTTCATCTCTTTTTCCAGCTAAGTTGCTTGTGTACCCCACTGTCCTGTGTTTGCTTCAGTTTGGATTTAAACTCTCTAGGTTTAGACGTTGCCCAGCCTGCATCGTTACTGCCCTTGCCATCTGTGGCAACAAGCACTATCTGTTCAGTTTGGGAGGAGTCAGTGTCTTCACCTCAGATCTGAAATTAAGAGGAACATGCAGAAGCTAGAAAAGCTAGCTATCTCCAGTCATCTCTCGCATCCAGAGAAGACTATTACTGCCAAGAATGAAGAAGGTAATTTCCAGCAAGCATCAGTCTGAGCAGGTAGACTACCATGGAGTCAGACAGTGAGTTGAAAGCAAGAAAGGAGATGCTACTGAGGTCAGCACAGTGTGTGCTGTTTCTAACCAGTACTGGTTGTGTTGGTCAGTCTCCTAAGACCAGCTTTGGGTTGCTGTCCACAGGGTTGGGTCATCTCAAGACAGAACATTCACAACTTTATCAGCTTGGACAGACAGCTTCTCAGAGGCAGGGGGAAGTGGAAGGGATTCCTGAGCCTGCACTGTGGTCCATCCCTGCTTGCTCAGTTGGGGCCTCCTTTGCACTGCAAAATTGTCTCAGATAATTTTTAGACTCCTGAATGGCTCCAGGAAAAAACGAAAAAGTGTATTTTGATTTCAGCTGTCCTCAGAACATAGCATAGTATTAAGACAGACAGTTCATTGTTTAACAAAATGTTGACTTTACCTGCTGCTGCTTACAAGTTTTCACTGAAAGATGCTAGCTGTTCTGTCTGAAATCAGTTAATTTTTCAGCCAAATAGTTAATAGAATGCAAGATATTACATTATCAGTCGTGGTTTGACTGATCTGATAATGAAACCACAAGCACTTGTAATTGGCATCCATCAGAAAAGCTAAGTGTACTGGGGACAGGTTGGCAGTACTTACTGAAGCCATTATTCAAGGAACCTTAGTCTGCCTCAGCTTGTTTTATGCAGATAAACGTTTTAGATTTCAAAGCTGCTGCTGAGTCAGTCTCTTGGACAACACAATAGCCAAGCCCTGCTCGAAGAAGTTGGGCCTTCTCCTTGTTCGCTTGGTTTGGAGCCATTCAGCTCTGCAGTTGGTGTCTCTAAAATGAGATGCTACTGACTGCCTTTTTTCATTTAGGAGTTTGCCAGCTAATCAGTAATTAGGCGTGGATGTTCCTTGCTTTTTTTCCTTGTCCAAGATAATATTCTTTCCTTGTGGATTCCCTATGATAGGTGTGTTTTGCAAGATGGACAATTAGAAGCTACTAAGTTTTGTTGCTGGTGAGCTTGGAACACAAGGCTCTTCTTGAACAGTTTCTTTCTGCTATAAAGCAGTGGATTCACTTTGTACCACCATCCCCAGTCAGGGGTAATTTCTGAGATTGAGAAATGAAGCTACGGATGTCTTGGTAACTGCACTAAAAAGACAGTTGTGACTGGATGAGCAGTACAGATGCTCTTTCATGCTGCCTGTGTCTGAGCTTTTCTGCCTCAGCCAGGTTTGAAACCTACCTGCCAGATCACCACGGACAGGGGCTGCCTGGCAGACCCTGGGGCCCTTGCCAGGCAGGAAGCTGTCTTGCAAATGGAAATTATTTCAGTATGGTCAGCTTGGAAATTCTTTGGATCCTGTCCAGGCCTTAATTCTTGAACGTCTCTTCTACCCACTGTACCTCAAACAAGCTGGGACTTTTTGGTCAGGATCTCAGTAAATGTGGCACTCAAGATGAAGTTCTTTGATGTTTCTGATACTTTTTGACATTTTTCTCTGAAAATTCTCATCTGCTCTTTCTCTTAGACTGAGCAGTTTTCGAGAGCAGACCCTGCAACCATTAAGTGAGTTAATTGTATACTTGTACTAGTTGTAATTTATTCTTAGGCAACTCAGTGTCCTACCTAAGACACTATGCTTGCTTACCTGTGGTTTTTTTGAGTAATGGAAGAAGATAAATGGGAGATACTAAATACGTATTGATTGAATAAAATCTGCTTTATTATTGGCAAGTATAAATATTACTTAGCTTTTCCTTATTTACCACTGAAGCTTCATATTTTAGTGGCTCATTTATGTAGTTCTTTAGTAACCTCTCCTCAAAGATATACAGAGCGGTCTGAACAGTGCTTCTGTTTGTTGACCACCTCTTTGGTGTACCTCTTCTGCGAAGCATCCAACCCCAGCCAGCATTTTCCATTCACATCTGGCCTAGGCTAGTAATGATATGCAAGTCAGTAACAGAGAGAAAAACCACTGACTGTTGTCAGATGCTGGCTTAGACTGTGTGATTGACATAACGCTAAGTTTGTATTGAGTTAATGTCGTGCAACTCCTCATCTCATGAAGCCTAGCAGTTCTTGCTTTTCAACTGCTTGCAGTAGATTTCTGTAGATGTAATGTATGTGAACAGCCTTTATTTATCCTGAGGTAACTGCTTCTTAAACAAGTCAGTGTGTGGCTCTTAGATCCTGATCCTGGTCCATTGTTTTGGATTAATCTGCTGTCATGGACTATGCGTCCTGATGGAATGAAAGAGGAACATAGCTTCTTTGCTCAGGAGGCACCAGGGTGTACACAGAGCCTCAGGCAACAGTGCTTTTAAAAGGCAGTATTTTCATATGTTTGCATAGAGAAGGTCACAGGGCCAATATTCAAAACTATGGTAATTGCATTACAAGCAGCTGTTCTGTCTGTAATTATCAATATCAAAAAGTCAACAGTCTAATGCTAATTTATTTTGTGCTAATAAGTTACAAGTAGAGAATATCTTGCTAAACACATTTTGGAAGATAATGTTGCCTTCAAGGAATAACAAAAGTAGAGCTACATACATATACTGGAAAAAAAGGTGATTCATGGTAAAGTTTTAGGGAGGCTGTTCCTTGGAAAGAGCTGGAACATTTGGTTTGTCTTTGTTGCATTGTGCGTAAACCTATTCTTTATATATAAGTGGGGCCCTTGTGCTTCTAAATTGTGATCTGTGCATACGAGTGATGAGTTGTATCTTTGTCAGTCCATGTTATTAATTACCTGGTTGGTGCATAGTGGAGAAAATTAAACTCAAAATTTTCATTGGGTTCTGACATGAATTTGCAATTCTTCTTTGGGACTCTTTTTTGGATTGGATTAAAATTTTTTGCACCTAGCTGTTGTAGTTTTTTGTGCAACTGCCTACCTGCTAGATGTTAATTCCCAGGGATAGCGTACTCTGCAGAAGTTTAAGAGAAGTTGACAGAATTTTCTGTGACAAAGTACCATGAAGATTTCAATTTCTTTCCTGTGCAATGTATTGAGTATAATGATTAGATGAAAACAGTTTAAAAAAAAAATAAAAAAGTGTAATAGTTCTGTTCATTCAATTGGTGCAAGAAAAAGTACTTTAATAATGTTTATTAGGAAGTTTCTCAGTAAATAAATACTTCAGTTTGGTAAAATAGATATATGCTGACTAATGCTTCATGACTGGGAGTATGATGGTACGGCAATAACTATTGAGGACTAATATACGTGGAGCGGGTGGTTATCTTCTTTTGTCATCTTGTACCTTTTTAAAAAAATATTTTATTTATTTATGTTTACAGGTGGCAGTGTGCTGTATTTGTTTCTTTGTCATTCTTCCATTGAATCTTGTTGGTACGATTCTTGGCCGAAATCTGTCAGGACAGCCTAATTTTCCATGTCGTGTCAATGCAGTGCCTCGTCCCATACCAGAGAAAAAATGGTAAAGACAAGCATGAATGTTGACTAGAAGTATTCATTTCAGTACATTTAAAATTACTTTTCAGGTGTGATCCTTAAAAGTTTTTCTAGAATAACTTTTAAAATTTAAATTGAGTTGTGCCTACGAGAACACCTCTTCTAGCGTTTCCTTAATATGATTTTTCTGTTGAATAAAAGCACCATGGTTAATAGTTGTAGCAGATTTTGAAGTCTTGGATCACTGATTCACATTTGGCCTGAAATGCTCTTCAGTCTCTTAGGTAAAAGCAATGGTGCCAACACAGTTCTTGTATGGGTATCTTGAAACTAAACCTTTCCTCTTTAGTTAATGCCTCTTACAGATTTAGTATTGAATATGCCTTGCAGGCAGAACTGTTCCGTTTAATGGTGTCCATGTACAAGCTGAGGCATATTTGAAGGGTGATGGTGGGGAGAAGCTTGCAATGCTGATCCCAATTCTACCCTTTTGTTGATGGCACAGAACCTAAAATATTCCAGGTATATGGTTTGAATTGTGAAGAAGCCTTTATTATTTTTAAAGTGAATGTAAAAGATTGCCTAGTCTCACAAAGTAGACTTAGGTTTTTGGAAAATCATGAATGCAGTCAGTTTCTCCTATTAATTTAATTCTGAGATGGAAGCAGCAAGCTATGGAGCTATGGAAATATCCTCAGAGGATTTTTTAAAATAGATTTTTCTTGCTTTCCCTGTTCAGAGGGATGGAACAGACAAAGTGAAGAGGGCACTGAAATGTGTATGTCTGTGATATCCAGGAAGTGCCGCACACTTAGTCTCTCATTAGTGGTGGGTTGTGCAGCTCAGATGCTAGGATTTGATTTATATTGTGACGTGTATCTTGGGAATCTGATGGATTTTTCTGGATCGGCATGACAGATAAAAAGAAATAAGATACTTCTCTTGAAGATGATGAAATTGCACACCATCAGCTTAGACAAGTCTCCCTATAAATAATTAAAGAAGCTGCAAAATAAATCCCTGGTTGCTAGCTAGATTTGGAATTGTTGCAAGTACTACACAAAGGTCAGCTTTAGTAAGTGACAGTATCATCTACAGGTAGCTGAGTATTCATTTTTGGCCATATGCGCATGACTCAGTATAGCATTAAAAATAAACACTGGTTCTTAATTATATAACATTACTCTGCAAAATTTTCTTTGCTCTTTTTGCTGTATTTGTGGCTATCAACAGCACTGAGTTTTCACTGCCTTCACTCAAGCCTAGTGGATGTTATCGGGCTTGATTGCTTAGACCCTTTTTGGGCAAGAGAGATTATTTCGGTAGCCTTTAAGGGTGGTTAGATGCCTAACCTTATACCTGTAGATGATAGGCATGCTGCCTATGTTTTGTTTCAGCTTTCCCCAAGAATAACTTCTCCTTCTATCCATACACATGACATCTTTGGGGGAATCTTCTTCCTGGAATGCTGGTATGAGACAGAAGTGTTCTTGTCAGCATGCCTTTTAAATGATTCTCAGTGCTATATTAATTACCTGGTTATATGTCTTCATGTGTTTATAAATGAAAGATTAAAATTGTCCGTAAACTAATCTTAATATCTTTCAGGTTCATGGAACCAGCTGTTATTGTTTGCCTGGGTGGAATCCTCCCTTTTGGATCAATTTTTATTGAAATGTGAGTATGTCAGCTATTTGTCAATTTGATTTAAAATTATAATAATTTAAGTCAATTACAATACATCTACATATTTTGTTTACTGTCTTCAGGTATTTCATTTTTACTTCATTCTGGGCTTACAAGATCTACTATGTTTATGGCTTTATGATGTTGGTTCTGGTTATCCTCTGCATTGTGACAGTTTGTGTGACTATCGTTTGTACGTATTTCCTGCTAAATGCAGAGGATTACAGGTGGTAAGTATTGTATTATTTGCATAGTTAACCAGATTGTGAGAGTTTTCAAGTAATCTTTCTTCAGTCTGCATGGATCTTTTCAAAGTGTCCTATGTCCAGGTTTTAGCTGTAGGGAATAAAAGCAGTTCTTGGATGCTTTTTGTACAGGAGCTTTCTGTGTGTATGCATCTGTGCGTGCATGTATGTATGTATAAAAAAAAAGTCGAGGCACACAAGAATATCATGAAAGATCATCGCTTGTTATCAGTGATAGCTGTCACTTATAGCAGAAAACATGTATATTTTGTTAAGTAAGTCTGTAGAAGCAGTACACTTTATTTTCAGGGTAAGATTTTAGCAAATTGTGCATCTCCTTGAGAAGCCTTTTCGTTAGATATGATGGACATGTGTGTTTACTTTCAGGCAATGGACAAGCTTTCTTTCTGCGGCATCAACTGCGATTTATGTTTACATGTACTCCTTTTACTACTACTTTTTCAAGACAAAGTAAGTGGTAGTTTTTTTCACTTAAGTATCAGATTACCATATTGCCAAATAAGTTTATTGAGAAAAACTGGGGAAAATACCTAGCATAAATTCGTATCTTTTTCTTTCAGGATGTATGGCTTGTTTCAAACATCATTTTACTTTGGTTATATGGCAGTATTTAGCACAGCTTTGGGAATAATGTGTGGTAAGTTTCAAATGTATTGTCAATTTTCTATCAGAATTTTTCAGACTGTCATGTTTCTGATTTTAGCTCAGTGGTTTTGGTGGTGGAGTGTGTATGTCTGCAAGATCTGCTCCAAAATGCGTACAATCTTTAAAAAGAGTCATAGAATCATAGAATGGTTTGGGTTGGAAGGGACCTTAGAGATCATCTGGTTCCAACCCCCCTGCTATGGGCAGGGACACCTACCACGAGACCAGGTTGCTCAAAGCCTCATCCATCCTGGCCTTGAATGTTAGAGTTCTCTGCTTATACTTGGTTCCTGCCTCATACAGGAGATTTTTTTGGATTGCGTCTTCTGATGGGAAGATAACTTATGTACTGTGCAGAGAATTTCACCCTCAGTGCAAACTTGAAAGTCTCAATATTGGTCAAGAAATTCTGCAAAGTAAATTCCAAACTAAGCTGAGTCCATGCTAGCATTTTGTTTTGGAGTTTTTACTGTTGCCCCAACAATGTTATCACAATACTGATGATGCTACCATCTGTATCCTCTGGCATGTATATATGACGGTGACCACAACAGAAGGGACTGAAACTTCAGGATAATATTTGAGAAATAAGTACTGGAATATTTACAGATGTGGAGGGGGCAGAGTGCTCCTGTGTGCAGCTGGATTTCATTGCTTTTTAAGATACTATGTCAACAGATGTTTAAAGAAAAACAGTTCTCTGCATAGAGGTCATCTCATAGTCAAATATATTTGTTCACCTGTTAGCTTTTTTTTTTTCTCTTTTCTTTATGACATTCAGAAAGTGCTTCTTGGTTTTTTGCAAGTTCCTATTAGTTAGTTGATTTTTATGTGTGATCCATTCTATCCTTATTAAATACTTTCCTTCTTAATAGTCCTGTAAGCTCTGGTGGAAAGATTTCTTTGAGTTAAATATCTGAGACACATGGTGTTTTACAGGAGCTTACTTTCTGTAAAGTGTATGTTTCTTGATGTCCCAAGAGGGTGGGTAATTTGACATTGCTTTATAAAAAAGGAAGGGAAATAACCTCTTAACTGCTGAGTACCTGTTCCCCTTTCCTCTCATACGATTTAATCTTGCTTCGTCAGGTTCTTGGCACATTACAAGACTTCCCTGCTGTTGTGGCATTCTCACTGACATTTTTTTTTTCTTTAATAGGCTTATACTTTTCAGCTCTAATCTTTTCTTTTTAAAGTGCTTGGGCTGGTTTTGATTAAAAAGCCTATGATGCAGAAGCCAAGCTTGCCCACCAACTTTGTAATTAAAATGTTTTTTAAAACATGGAAGACTGTCAAATGCTTTCTTGTCACGGTAGAACACCACTTGATGGAACATTAGAGTAAAATCCAAATTTATTCAAAATTATTAAATACTTTAACATGTTAAATTTTATTTCCACAGCTCTATTGGGTTTTCTTTTTGTCTTTTTAACTGTATTGGAAGAGAAGCTGTGAGATTCCTTTTTACTGAGAACTCCCATTTTCAGCATGTGGAGGGAAGAAAAAAATCCCCTGTCAAAAAGCATTTGTCTAGGGAACTTGCTGCCATTGATGGCTAACAAAGACATTTGTGCTAGAAAATTGTGCAGGGTGCATGCTACTGACTGTACGCCTCTTGTGAAAAGTATGTAGAGCTGTGCTTTGGATGCTCATGAGTATGGGCGTGTTGAGTATCACACAGATGCATGTGAAACAAACTAGTTAGGGTCCAAGGCAGCCACAGGGAAACTCTCTAGAGGCTTGTATTATCCAATTCTGTTTTTAGTGCCCCTGACAATGCCTAGTGAACGCAAATCCCACACATAGTGGGATGCTTTGATCCACAAAGTCTGCTAGCCTCTGCAGATAATCTGAGTTGTAGGACTGGACATTAGGGAGCCCATGAGAATTCCAAACCTTTTGAGCTTCTTGTGCTTCCCTCTTAGTGACAGAAAAGAGTAAAGCTTATTCGCCAACTCAGTGGATAGCTGAGGGCTATGTAGTATAGAAAGGCCTCTTGCAGCACTTCACTTCAGCATCCAGATCAGTACTGTAAGAATGATTGAAGGGCTTTAAAAAAAAAAAAAAATCTGTGCTTACGAAGTTCCAGCTGTGGTAACTGTTAGTTGGTTTGAAGTAGATGGGAGTTAATAATTTTCCGTTTTGTGGTTGTTGTTCCTTACCATTTGGATTTTTCTCTATATTTAAAGGCTTGTTGTTCTTGTAGGCCATAGCCACCTTAAACACCTTGTCAGATGATAGTTATAATAAATAAATAAAATCACTTCATTTAGTATGGATTTTCTTTTTATTCAAATGAACCAACTGCCCTGCATTTATTTCAGGAAGATATTCTTTAGTTGTCATTGTCTAGGGTTTTCTCCTCCCCACCCCATGTTTTATTCAATGGTTGTGAAGTAGCCTTGAGGATTAACCCCTGCCTTGGGTATTGGCCATTAGTGTCCTTCATGGATAAGGCTCCTGCAATTCAGAATAGGTTATGATTTGTTTATGGGCTTGAGAGCTTGTGGTCTCATGTGACTGCTACTCTCTAGTCTTGCCCCTCACTTCCATCTCTTGCACACATTCTCTAGATCCTAAATGAAACATAATTAGTGCTTTGTTCTCCCAAATCTCTGATATTTGACATCACACCACTAGAGAAACTATCAAAGAACAAGTTCTGGAATGCATCTGAGTTTAGCAACTGAAATGGGCATTTAATCTGTTGGCAGTGTCTGCTTTAACAGGCAAAACATGAGGAGTCTTAAAACAGGAGTTCAGTGCCATTATTTTGTCCGTTTACTGCATAAGACAGAAGATTAGTTTCTTGACAGGCTACAGAATAATCTGCATGTGCTCCTGTATGTCTCCAAGCTCACATCGCCTCCTCTGCACAGCATGTGCTTGGGTCTGTCCGAATGCTGTACTGGTCTCTCTTTGAACTGTCAGGCCTCTCTGCTGCATCCTCAGCACACTTAACACTTGCGAACAGCAACCTGATCTTGTGTGTGCTGTATTTGTTTTAATCAAACTCTACTTTGTCCAACTTAGTAATGCGAATCCCTCATTTACTGGCCAGTGGGATAGTTGTCATGATATTTATATGGCTTGAAATGCTATGTGATACAGAGGCTGACTCCACAGGCTCTTTACTGTTCTCATAGCGTTGGAATGATGCATCAGGTTTGCCTTGTGCAGATTTCCTGATTAGATAGGAATGTTGGGCTTTCAGGGGATTAAAACACAAAATTCTGTGTGAGTTTAATGGCTGACTTAATGATGTATCTGAGTAGCCCCTAGGATTTAAAGAACTCTCCGTGTTCTGAATAAATCTGTGGTTGGCAGTGCTAGCTGCAGGTTTGTATGGCCTTAATTTCTAAAGGCAAAAAGTTTTTATTGAGAAATGAAATTTTGGTGGAAATCTTTTAGTGTTGGTTAGGCTTTTGTATTTAACACATCTTATACAAGTCTAGTGCATTCCAGATCACTGAAAATGTTGTTCCATGCTCTGTTCTAGGCTTTTCTTTATTGCTTCAGGGAAGCAAAAATACCTGTTTAGAGTCAGTTCTTTACTGAGCATCCAAGTGTTTGATATCAGTTCTCTTACGTGTACTGAGTTATAGGCCTTTACTTTTCTATTCTTTTCTTCCCATATTTTATGATGTGTTATTGTGGAAGTCTGACAGCAGTTCTCTCTAAATCTTGCTTGATTTTTCAACTTCACTTCTAACCTGAGAGTTAGCCAAACTGACTTCCACAAGGCTGATTTACTCTCATTTTGCTTGGAAGAAATGAAGGAGAAGCACTGGGGTATTTCTTGCAGATATCCTAACACACGTAATACAACAGTATTTACCGAGCCTGGAGAACCTGTAGTTCTGGGTTTGACCAGGTAGATTGCTGAATCTATTTCTCAGGAGAGGTCTTGGGTCCGGTGCATTTCTTTCATTTTTCTAGGTGTTCTTAGTCGTGCAATATTTTGGGTTTAGCAGAAGCTGTTGCCTCTATCAAAAACCCAGTGACCAATTCTTCTATTACTGCTGTGACAATGCATACTCTGCTAATGACTCTTACTAATTTGAAAACCACTGGTTGCAATTTCCTTTAACTACTAACTGCTACTAGTTTAATCTCTTTGTACAGACCTCCTTGGAGTTTAAGACTCCTGGGATGGGACTCTATTATTATTTGTGCCTTGTGGGAAGGAAAAAGCCATCTGCCAATAAAAAACTCATCCAGAAGGCCTGTAACTTATAACAAAAACCTGCTCTCCCATCCACCTTCCCTGCAGAATGGGTGATCGTATGGTTTTTACCTTCTGTTCAGAAAAAGGGACCCGGTTATTGGCAGTGGTGGGGGGGGCTGCTATATCTATCGAGGCCAAGTGAGCATGGCCTCTTGGTAAGATGGCTTAATGGATTTAGATTGCTAGACTAGGGGAGTTTTTGCCAGATGTTCACTGGGAGCATGAATAATTAGTTTGAGAACAAGTATTGCAGGTAAATAATTTCCTGTGTGCAGAGTTCATGCTTTATGTGACTTTCTCTGTTTAAGTGTATGTGTGTTATATTGCTGGCTTATTTTGATGATCAGCTTTCTAACATATTCAATGTTTTCGGTTTATTTTGCAGGAGCTATTGGTTACATGGGAACAAGTGCCTTTGTTCGTAAAATCTACACTAATGTGAAAATTGACTAAGGAAATAAGAAAATTGAACTATGGATCAGTCCCTGTTTTCATGGGGATGAACTTGCACAACAAAAAGCGCGAGAAGAGATTTGGGTTTTAACACTGGGCACTATATGGGTCTCCATTTTGTTGATGGCTTAAAGTAACATCTATTTCATTGATCCTAGGTTCTTACTGACTGCTTTCTCCAACTGTTCACAGCAAATGCTTGGATTATATGCAGTAGGCATTACTACAGTACGTGGCTAATCTTTCCCCCCCCCCAAAAAAAAAGGAAAAAAAAACCAAACAAAAAACCTAGCTCATTAAAGATGAATAGACTAGCTCTCTTCAGTGAAGAGGACAAACGGTTTATTTAAAGCATTTGTTCCATTCAATAAAAAGAGGGAAACTTGGCTGCTAAAGCTACTTGATTAGTAGTCTTCCTGGTACTTAACATTTCTAAATTATGTATGAACGCCGTTCCAGAAAGATTGCTCTTCTGATTTTTACTGCCATTGCCAGGATATGAGGTGTGTTTTATATTTTGACTCCAGGTGCTTTTTGGTTTATTTGCGATATCAACTATACCCTATACTCATTTGTTTAAAAAATAATTTAAAAATATATAGAAAACCCATATGCATGTAATATATCAGTTATTGTTATAGTTGGACCAACTTCCCTTTATTTATCTTTAAAGTAACATCCAGCTACATCTTAAATCCATCCAAAGAAAACAGTCTGAAGACGGGATGTGTTCTCTGCAATGCAATTTACTGTACAGTTAGAAAGCAAAATGTTAAATGAAGAGAATTGTTTGTTTTTTAATAAACACTTTAAGGTCTAGATTAAAACAAAACCAACATTTTAACTGAATGTCTAAAGTGATTCTCCTTTTTTCCAAGTTAGTCTTGCTTTTTTTTTTTTTTTTTGGTTTGGGTTTGAATGAAGATTCTCCTTTAGACATTATACAAGGGGTAATAAGTGTATATAACATTAAATAATGTAACTTAGGTGTAGATCCCAAATGTATTTGGATGTACAGATTTACTACAAAGTACTTCTCTGATGATTCGGTGTAAAAATGTGTGAATTTGGGTGGCTTTTTACATCTTGCCTGCCATTGCATGAAAAGTTGGGGTTTCTTCACAATGTGTGTATGTCATGCTTTTCTGTTCTATTTCCTTCCTCAAGCTCTTACAGGAATTAAATTTGTAATTTAGAACATTTTAATTTTTGTTAATCCTATCTGGACACTTGTGTAACATCAAAAGCACAGTTACTTTAGAGTGTTCAGAAAACTAAAATAAACTTTTCAGACAAAAATGTTCTGATTGTGAAAATAGATGAGTTTGCAGTTGAAAGTGTTTGAAAGGCAATAATGCTGAATGCCAGTTTCTGTATAAAATATTATTGTGGTTTTCAAATACAAACCCCCATGCTTTGATTTAGAATTTGCTTACAACTGTATTGTACAGTACAGTTCTAAAGTGGATGACCAGCCCAAAAAGATTCTTCTTGGCTCAACTGTTTGTGGAGAAATCTGTTTTGTGATCCAGCTAGTGTACCAAGAAAAGTGGGGGTAAGCGCGGACTGAAATAAATGGGCAAATAAAGGTTAAGTCTTTCTAAGATGACTGTTAATTATGCATTGTATTTAGCTAGAAATATCCTGAATGTGTTTGTGACAGATTTGAGAGCCAATTGGCTTGATTTTTTTTTTGAGACATCTGCCATATAGCAATGTTTTCATCAGTGTGGCTGTCTGAAATAGAGCACCTGCCATTGAGAATGCAACTTGCTGAATTTAAAAAATGATCCAAGTATTTGTATTGATTAGCACTGTATTGTCTCTATATAAAAAGTACTTATAATTCAGTAGCCACAATGAGAAACAATCGTGCTTCGTCAGGGTCAGGTTGGAGGTTGGGGGAAATGAATTGATAGGTAATAGTGAGAAGCAATGCATCCAGCTGTATGTACGTGGCTTCTGAAAGTATTTGAGCTTTCAGCTCTGATTTCCCTGGCCAATTTTAACCAATCTGTCAGAAAATAGTTAAGTTTTGCTTTGAGTGAATGGTTGGTGTCTGCAGCTGAGCACTCTGCTGTTTAACAGAAGATTTTTTTTTTTTTTTAAGTACAGGCTGATTTTAAGAGCTTATAAACTGGGTCAACAGTTCATTTTCCTTTATTCCGAAACATGGATATTTCAAGCAATGAACGGGTTTTGTAGTAGTTCTTGCTAGTGCATACAGCTGTGGGAAGCCCTCTTTTCATCCATGTTCTTCTAAATCTGAAGTGAAAAGCCATTATCTCCACACAATAAATACATTAAGTACTCTGCCAAAATACAAGTTTTTTACTGGGAATATTTTGATAATGGGTCTTTTTCTCTATTTAGATCACTGCTATGTGATTAGTCTATCAGAAATGTCACTAAACCGTTTGTGAATTTCAGTTAATCACTTTTTAATGCCACAGAATGGTGGGCTGCCTACTTGCTTTCTCTGTTCTCTGGCATTCTTAGCTTTTTGCATATCCAGGTAGGATTGTAAAGCTTTTAAAGTACTGAAAAGATACTTACTGCACAGGCATTGCTTTTGTTTCTACAAGCACCTTCCTCTGGAGAAGTACTGTGTATAAATAATTGACATTTTTATACTTCCACCCTAGCACATGAGTAAGTTGGGGGTTTGCTTTTTTTTCCCCCCTTCCTTTTGGTTTCTGAAGGGGTGCAAAATGTGACCAGTTTTCAACTGCTTGTCTTTATGGTTGCTGTTTGAGGCGAGGCTATTTGCCCCACAAAAACTGTGGATATAGCTTGAACCATCTTGCTTAATAGACTTTGGAAGCTCTCTGCTTAGATTATGTAGACCTTCCTCTTTTATGGAAGAAATAAAGAATCAAAGAAGAAATAAAGATCTTAAAGCCAACACTGCTCTTTCCATGGTTGCTTCTTAGGAGTTCCTGGTTCTGGAATTGAACCTTTGTGATAACTCTTCAGTTGACTGCTCAGTGCTGCTCTTGCCACTTCTGATACAGAGGCCAGAACATTGGGTAAATATTTGTGTAGCAATAGCCAGTCTTGATCAAATGCTATAGTTAATAAAATTGCAAATTTTTCAATTGAGTCACCTCTGGTACTTCATGTATGAAAAATGGTGAACACTGGATTGGAGATATGGTGACTGCAAATAAACATTACATTATGCTCTTTTTTTGATGTCTGAATGTTTTGAAGCAACAGTGTATATTAATTCTTCTCCAGAATTGTATTCCAAAATGTGTAAAGAGCACACAAATAAGTTGTTTTCTGTATGATCATCTAAGTGTGTGTATTTAACAAGTTTCAGCTTAAAGAAAAAAAACCCAAAACCACCAAAAACCTAATATTGTTGAATTTTACACTTTTGGTGCTAAAAGTGGGTAAAATTGATAGCATATTCTTATCACTATAATTTCTGCAGAGGTAACACAAATGAGAAAGTTCTGTTTTGCTCTGGCTTCAGTATCACCAGCATCTAGCCAAGATTGCCCAAGGAAGTACACAGACACAGCTCACTGAAGACAGCAAAATTGCATTACTGTGAGTGCATCAGCACTTTCTCCACTGCAAGGTATCCAAAAAGCGTAAGCTCTGGAAAAAACAAGTTTCCTCTCCAGTCTGTGGGCAAGTAAACTGAATAGTGGGAGCTAGAGTTGAGGGGTCCTCTTATCTTGAATTAATTCTTGACTGCAGCTTGTGGTTCATTTTAAGAGTCAATTGGAACTGTAGGTTGGAGAAGGATTGCAATTCTGGATCATTTGGATCTTTTCTATCTAAATGCCCTATTTGTAGCAGCAGTCTTGCAATGGCTGTCTAAAACAAGTGTCTCTTACGAGAGGTAGCACTGAAGTCATGAAAGCCACTGCTGTTGTTGGACCTCTGTTGGAATAAAGCCACATTTTGAAATTTTGAAGCAGCACATTTATGGCTTGCGTTCTTCAGGAGCATCTTTTCTAGTCTGTTACAGTATTGATTTTTATTACTAGTTATGTGGTTCTGAAATCTTTCTTCAATTTTTAACCCAAAAGTGGAACAAAAAAAAAAAAAAAAAAAAAAAAAAAAAAAAGAAATGGGAGAACCCAATAATCTGGAAGGCTTTGTGCAGTTCCAGTAAATTCAAGCAGTTTTTGGAGAGAATCACTTTAAAGGACAGAAACTCAGCTGAGAAAAAGATAAGAAAAAGTTGTTTTATCTGGTGGACTAACCTATTTCAAAGGCAAGCCTCTGGAGACAAACTTGCAGTCAGTGTATCATTTGCTCCCAAACCCATAACAGTTACAGCCTTTTTGTTTTCATCATGGTGCAAGGCTTTTGCAATGAACTGAAGGGTTCGCCTGTTTTGAGCAAAGGGGATGTTGTTAGTTGTTACAAGCCCTTTTGGTTTGCTGATAGGTTTGTGTTCTCACCAGCTCGTAGTCATACAATGCAGAGCAATATGTTGAATATTTCTGAAGGCTCAACTATATTGAGGCTTCACTTCTTATGAAAAACAAACCCATAGGAACGTACCTTGTGTTCTAGACAGATCTCCTTCAGGAGCTTGGGCTTGGAGCATTTGAAAGCATACCTATACAAGTTCATACTTATCCTTCAGCCAGCATCAGATGGCTACAGCATTCCAGAAAATACCTGCATTTTTAGAATTAGGAGTTTATGTGCAGTAAACAAAATACTTAATTTTACAGAACTGTTCTTTTAGGGGGGGTTCTATTACAAAATAGTCATAACTTAGAATAAACTCTTCTCATGTTGTGGGACATGCTCACCCATGTGATGCAGTAGTTAGCTTGATAGATTCCAGTTCACTATGTCCTAGACTTAAGCCCTAAAAACCTGAAATGCTGTGCTGGGTCTGGGACAAAATGTCCAGTCTCCAGTAGTTCTAACAAGCGGACAAACCTAGAAAATCATGCTACAGTTAGGCACATACTCTGATTTTTTTTTTTTTTTGAAGGCTGGGTGTTTCAAATTTTACTTGACTTCTGAAAAGTTGAGAGCTAAGTAACTAACTTTCTGAGAAGCTTCCAAACATGTCTGAGAACATCACACAGTACTACAGTACTAAACTCAAGGAAACTTTTGGGGCTGTTCATTCTCATTTCCCAAAGGCTTTTTTCAGAAATCTTGGAGCTGTGTGATGTCCTGAAGCGCTAGACAAGGCACGGTGGTTTTCTGGGCTACTAGAGATGTAATACTCCCTTTGAGTTTGTTTTATGTTATTTTTTCATTCTGAATCATTACAGTCTTGGTTTAGCTGTATTGCTTTACTGGGCTGAGAAAAATTGTTCATGTTACTAGCTTAGCGTGAGGCTTTTCTTGCTTTGCTACAGAGGAGTAGCTCCAAGAATGGGATGGAAATTTTCTCCTCGTTTCCCTTCTAATGTCTGGCCAGAAGTTGGCAGTTGAATTAGTGAATTAGTGAATGTTACCTACTGTTTGTTTTGAAAAGAGATCTGACATTTTTGTAGAGACAGACACCCATTTATCTGTTAGAATTGGAGACTTTTATAATGTTGAAGAGATGCTATTAGGTTAATTAAGTTCTGCGTTTGGACTCTGCAGAATCATTTTTAGTAATTTGAATTGCTTAGCTGAAAGTTGATTTTTGTTGAGAACTTTTATTCTGTTTATCTCACTACCTGAAAGCTATCAAACACCCACCTTTGTCTGAATCCGAAATGTGCCACAGTGTGTATAGCAAAATGAATAATGCAAAAGGAAATCACTGTTCCTGGTTTAAGCGATCTAAAGAGTGACATGTAAGATTAACCTAATTTAGAGTATCACTTGCCTAATGAGAGGAAATACCTGTGTGGTCTGTGCCATAACGAGGTGTGTGGTTTGGATGACGATGTCACTACAGATAGATCTCTGTACAGAAATCCTGTGCAGAAACTGTAATTGGGAAACTTCTCTAAGGCAGTTCTCCCCGAAGCAGCATCTCTGCTTTTTTGACAGATTCATTAAATTCTACCCACTGTTGTGAAACAGCCTAAACTCAGGTAGTGTAAGCTGCCAGGCTCTGTGAAGGATGCCAGCAGGTAAACAGGTAAATGCAACTATCTCATCTTTGTCTCATAGCAGAGGCTTGGGGAAATGTTTTTGCTTTCCCAGATCCATCCCTTTTGGGAAAGATAAAAAAATTAAGACAGATTTTTTTCCCACAGCCAAAATTTATTTACAAAGACATTGGATTCACCTTTCAGAACTTTCAACCCAAGGGATGTTTTTCCAAAGGTGTTCCCATGCTTTCCTGCTTAACCTTGCGGCAGAGATCACCAAAACCACCAGCCTTGCTCAATGCTTTCCCAGCACAGCTAACTCCTGTATGAACTTTGAGAATGGATTTTAAGTGAAGCAATGAAACATTAATTTCACATGCCTCAATTCGGGAACCAGTGGTCAAGCCAAAATTCATACTTCCAGATGAGACAGATTTCTCCCCATTTCCTGCAGCTTGTGTCTGACTGCAGCTCAGAAATACCCCACAAGTAGCTTAGTTTTCCTCACACAGTTCAAGGTTTGCAGTAATGATGGGAAAGTGGTGCTTTTTTAGATGGGATAACTTAAAATCCTGTCTGCTGCTAATTTGATGAACAAAAAGGAATTTTCCAACCATCGGTTACTTACTCTTGGCTTCCTGAAGTGTCACTGCTTGTGTATAACAGGGCTGCGTTGTGAAATGTGTGTTGAATTGTTAATGCACGCTTGCCTGTGACTGCAGTGAGCTCTGTACAGCACATTTCAGAACCCTGGAACACATTTAAGCACGTCCATGTCAGCAGCACCTTTAAAAATTCATTTTGGGTGGTGAATCATTTAACCTTAACTGAGGTATTTCCTGGGTGGCAAAGCAATGAACTTGATAAAAAAGAATGATCCACCCCCAACCCGCTGCAGGAGAGACTAAAATGGGTGAGGGAAGGAAGAGAGAGCAGCGGTCAATATTAATTTTATCACCTGGATTTGTTAATGATAGTGACTAGCTGGTGAAGGAAGAATGTCCTGAGATGGGTCAGCTGTAGGAGTGATAAGGGATGTCGAGAGCAATAGACTGCTAGGTAAAAGCAGATGGAGAAAAGGGGCAAGTGGAGATCTGAAAAGCGGACAGGCTTCATCAGGCTGGGAAGCCTGTAATGATACTAACAGAGTAAATAAGACTTTGATAGTGTTGTGAAGCAGAGAGCGCCCAGTGGTGCCTGTGGGAAGTGATGCATGGCACATTGGGTTACCCCTGCAGCAGAGGTTGTTTCCTACCAAAAAGGCAGCAATAAGTCAAAGCAGAAGTGAGGAGAACTGGAAATGCAGAGGGAAGAGGAAGGAGAATGCTTGGGGTTGAGAGATGTGCTCCAGCTCTCCAGGGCTGCATCTGCCCTTGTAGTGGTGATCTACATGGAGGAAGAAATACCTTGGCACATCTGGGGAGCTGAGACCAGGAAAGGAAATATCTTGTAAACCTGGAGACAGCTGTGGAATCCACAGTGGGTCTGGCTCCAAAGGAGTGGTGCCTCAGTGACTTTGTTAGAAGATTTGATGGGCCCAGGTGTTGGCAAGAGGGAAGAAGCAGGTCTTGTGGAAAAGCTAACAAACTTGTGTGTTCATTTTGGCCTTGGGACATGTGGCGTTCAGGGATATTCCATCAGCGCTAAGTAGCATCCATGTAGCTTTGCTCATGGATGCTGCTCAGAAAGAGCTGTGTGCATTCTTGCTCAGCAAGGCTTGAAAAGATGGTGGATTTTGTTTGCATGTGTTAGGCAGGAGGGGATTCGGCAAAGGAAAAGGCAGCCTTTGACTGCAATGAACAGAGATTGTTTTGTTTTCAGATATTTAGCTGTTGCTGTTACGGGTTGCACTGCCAGTGTAAAACTTCACTGACTGTTTTACCAGCTCAGATACTCTCACATGGCATTTTATGTTCCTTATTTGCACTGATATGGCACCTGCCAATCAAGATGACATGAGCTGATCTTCTAAGCACCAAGAAGCAATCATTACTCTGCCTGCACTGCTTTGGCTGCCAGTTGCAAAACACTGTCATTGTTACTGAGAGTCATTTGTAGAAGGGTCAACCAGCTCTTAACGTTAGTGAATGGACTTCCAGAAAAAGTCTGCTGTAGTGGGAAAACTTCTCTCTTTTTATGTAGATAATAGCAATAGACTCCTCTGAACTCCCTTGTGGGCTCATTCTATTCTAATTGCACAATTAGGTATCCAAATTTTATTTTGCTCCCTTCCTCTTCCTCCTTTAAAGCTGTAGGATGTCCTCTGGCATGCCCATCCATGTCTGTAACAGTGCTTCTATACGCAGAAGAGGTTGGGCTCCCCAACACTGGCTGCCATCCTGGAAGACGTTAGCAGATTCCATGTGCTCAAAAAACTTTTGTTTGTAGTAGATGACAGCCCAAATCTCCACACTGCTGACAAGGGCAGTGCTTGCTCTGGGGATCCATGATGCTGGTCAGGAAAGCTGTGGACTCACCCTTGCAAGCATTCAAGCTTTTGTTTTCCAGCTTCTCCCTGAGAAAGTAACACTGCCAGAACCTTCTCTACAGAGTGGAAAGGATTGCCTAGTGCTCTTATCTCATAGGAATGGGGAGTTCTTCTGAAGCACAGAAGGCGGTCAGCCTTTCATTTTAAAATAACCATTAGGCTCTGCTCTTTGACAAAATCATAGAAAGTAGCAACCTAATGCAGAAAAAGTAAAATTTGTTAGTGTTAATCGATATTTGTCTGCGTTCCTCTTAAAAACCTACAGTGACAGAAACTCCCTTGGTTCTTCATGGCAATCTGCTCTAGGGCTTCCATGTTTTACTGCTAGAAAGCTTGCCTGAAACCTAAATCTTCCTTGGTCCAGCTGATGCTTATTCTTCCTTTACATATTTGAAGAAGGCTACTGTCTTTCTTTCTGTCCTCCCTGCAGGTCTTGGCTCAGGTTCCAGAGCTGTACCGAAAGCCCCTGGTAATCTACTAAAATGGCAAGAGTAGCAGCAGCATACTTGTCTGAGGCTGTCGTATGAGGCCTCCAATGCTAGACTAGTTTCCAAAATTACCATTTCTTTTTCAGGATACTTGTCGCTGAATGGGTCAGCTGTATTTCACATCTTCATGAGTGATGAGAACATGTACCCATTTAGGCTTCCAGTTCAAAGTGCCCATATTCTCCAGGCTTGATCTCAACAGGTGGCTTTGGTGTTACAGCCCCAGTTTGGTGACCATCAGTGAGGAGGGAAGGGCTGAGAGTTTGGGGTGAGCATCCTCAGGGAGAACAAATGGGAAGGCAGCTGTTACCCAGCATCAGCAGTAAGTCCTAGTCAGAGCCTTGTCCCTTGAAATGTATTATTGTTATTCCTCTTTTCATCTAATTTTGCCAAGATTGGTAAAGCAAAAGGGTGTTTTACTCTTCCAGTGAAAATCTGAGCCCTTTCTGATGTGCCTTTTCTCTGCCTACCCTCTGAATGACAACCCCTGGAGCAGCTGGGACATTCCCTCATGGGTGACCCAGACTCCCACACCTGCTGATCTCTGTGCTTCAGATTTCTCCTCTGATCTTCTGGGACCTGCTTGGAAGCACAAAGTGGAAAAAAAAGCAGTGTCTTCTGCTCAGCTATTGCCAGATCTGGTGTTAAAGGCTGAATGCAGGTCTTGCATGTTAGCACGGATCAGCTGCTGTGGCCAGAGAAACAAGTGGCCAGCTTGCTGCCTCTCACATCACGGTTCAAAAGACAGCAATAAAGGTTCTGAGGTGTTGGTAGATACCTGACTGCCATCACCTTGATTACAGTCCCCAGGAAATGCCGATTAGACAGAAAAATATCAGTGTTAGAAGTTTTCCTCGGGGTGTTTCTTGTGTAGAGGGTAGGATCACGTCCGTGACATGCACAAAAATGTGTCATGCTATAAAGATTTTTAGAGTGTCCTTACTGTAATGTCTTGTACATTGCTGGCAGTTGTTTATGTGACATCTGTTTTTTCTCCTTCTTGACCTCTCCCGTGGGTGGCTATGTGGGCTGTCTCCCTGGTGCTGTGGGTTACAGGAGGTGGGTGGACAACCTGGTGCTTCAGGTGGAAAGTGGGCAACTGGTGCCAGCCTCCCCTTCCCATGGGAGGGAGCCTCTTCCGTGACCCCCACCCAGATGTTTGTCTTTACCTGATGGGCTTTTCACCAGCTGTAGAAAACTCCAGTGTGTTCGATCAGCAGAGCTTTTGACCATGGTCTTTGTGCCAGGGTTTGATGCAGCCTTTTTGGCCTCCGTGAAGGTTTGGAGAGGGTATTCATTTCCTGACTTTATCTTTTCTGAGAAGGCAACATTAAATGGAGGGCAGGGGAGAGAGGCAGGAACGGTTTGCAGTAGTTGGTGTTGCTGGTGAGGAGATGCCTGAATCATGTTGTGCCTTTTAATGCTCAGGTATCATTCATCACTCTAGACTAGAAGAGAAGTGACAAGTTTATGGATAGCTGATGGCAAGCCATCCTCTGCGTGAAGGGAGGGTTTGGAACCAGTCCTGTAATGGGAAACACTGTTCGAAGCTCCTGCTGTGGGGACTTGGAAGTACGCAGTTGAAGGAGCAAAGGGGTATGGCACAGCGAGATGGTGGTATGCACATTCACTCCAAGAACTCCCCACTGAGCTTGTACGCTTGTCAGCTCTCCTCTGCTCACAGGTGTAGCATTTGTACTGTCTGTGCCTAATGCTGCCTCTGTTGAGCGGCATGATGATAGGTGAGCGACCTGTAACTATTGCTGCAGCCCCCAACTGCAATGTCTTGTCCGAGCAGCAGCTGCCTGTGCAGTGTTGAGTTCATGCAGAAGCACCTGGCCCCTGTAAGATGACTCTTAAGACTCTTCAGCATCCAGTGAGGTGGCTGGGCTTTGGGTATCCACCGTTTCCCTGTGGGGTCACTGTAGATAGCAGAGACATCCCACCTGTGCAAGTTACCTCTGTCACAAGTCATCAGCCCTAAACTGTGATGCTTTCCACATGTAAAGATGTCTGAGATACCGTACAACCTCGGGCAGCTGCAGTCCACCAGCTCAGACTCCACAGTGTAGATTTTGATGCAGCTGAGCATCTCATGCATGATCCATCTGCCCAGTTTCCCATGCCTCACTGTATATGGATCATCCCAAAGCCCAAATTTCCAGTAAAACAGCCCAGTTGCCCCTGAAAGCCGCTGCTATGTGCTCAAAAAGAGGGTGAAAGGGATAGATGCACATCTTCAAATTTTGTCCCATCTTTCCCCCAGTTTTCAGTTTGGGTTTGTTCTTTTTTTTCACCCCATCTTTCTCCATCCACGACCTTGTGACTTGTGCTCGGATTTCAAGGCTGCGATGTGAAATATTGTTTCTCCTGGCAGTGGGCGAGCTATTTCTTTTGGGCTGCCCCTGAAGTAATGATTATTTCGAGGGGAAAAATATAATTAATAATAACAATTTTTAATATTTTTACTTATTT
>NW_010122430.1:0-4412 GCF_000699245.1 Pterocles gutturalis | reverse complement strand
AGGGAAGGGAAGGGACTTTTGTGGAATTGTTAACTGTGGGAAACTTTTGAAACATATGTAGGAAATTAGATTTCACAATCAGGTCTGGGCAGATTTAGAAGTGAATTAAATGCAGTGTAATGTCCATCTCACTTTTCTCTCCCAGTGAACCAATACACACATTTGGGGATATGCTAAAATAATGAAGACTGATGTTTTCCATTTCTCATTATCCTCCTGCTGGAACAAGTGCAGAGCACAATGTGGAAGCACTAGAGGGACTCAGTTGCCTTTGATGAATAAAAAAAAAGAAGATACTACAAAAAACCTCTGCACATGTTTCCTCTTGTTTCTTTTAATTTATAGTTTTATTTATTTGGACTTTTAAAGGAATAATAGTTGATGTCAGAAAGGAGAGCCCCCAGAGTGACATATGAATTCAGCTCCAGCTGGAGCAGATCCAAGGGGACACTAAACAGCTGCCTGGCAGACAAGAAGGTCGGACGCATTAAAGAATATAAATGTAAAAATCCTGCATAAAATAATTTTAAATCTGATATCATCTAGCAAAAGACAGGCAATTCAGAGCTAATGCTTCCATTTGCATAGGGAAAAAAATTTGTATAAGCCTGTTTTCAAAGCTCAGTCTGAAGTAATGCATATTACCCACATAAAGACACTGGCTTTGGTGAGGCTAAGTCATATACTTACAACTTTATTCCAGGTTTTAAATTAGATTCCTGTTGGTCTGACTTTTTAAATCAGTAGATTGTTATTATTTAAGTCTGTACCACAGATGTTCCCAGCACTGCATGACAGCTTTAACTGCAAGGAATGAATGAGAGCACTTCTGCCTTTGGGGTGTAGCACAGAGGAGGAGGAGGAGGCAGATACTGACACCATCCTGCCTAAGAGAACCCCCAGTGCTGGGAGGGCAGGAGAGGGGCTTTGCATCTGGATTCTCCTACTGAGAGATGGGCTCTCGAGAGCTTCTGGATGAAAGTTCATGGATGACACTGGCAGAATATTTTGGGAGAATTTGACAGGTATGTGAGCACTTGAAACAGTATCTGGGTTGTTTACAGCAGTATGGAAATTTCACTTTCTAGTATTGAGAAGGTCATGTAGAGACTTGAAGGAGAAGATGAAGATATTGGCAACATCATCTAATTTAAAGTAAGCTGGTGATATCATCTTGGTGCCAGAGGTGCTTTTGGGTTTTGCAAAGCAGCATCTCTAGCCAGGTTCCACTTCCCCAGCTTCAGGTACTGGCATTTCCCTTGGGCTCCAGGGACACTGCTGAGCCGCAGACCGATCGAAACCCGCTCCAGCATGGGGCCAGGCACAATCATACATAGCCTGCAGCCAGGGTGAACCTGATCTGAGCTCAGAGCTACCAAAATAACGTCTGTGTGGCATCATTGCTTCTACACATCACTTTTTTCTCTCAAGACATGTTCTCACTGGTAGCATGCAAATTATTTGTTCAAATAACAAAAAACAAAGACAAGTATTGCACACTACATTCCCTAAAGATACCAGGAGAGGGCTTCCCATTGGAAATGGTTGATCTGATGACTGTTTGCAGACTACTTAATGTGCAGCAACAAAGCTGCCTGTAAGGATGAATAGGGCATAACTTCCAAGAACAGAGATAGCAGGTCCCAGTCATGCAGCTCTAACAGCTTTGTGGTGTCGATGCTACAAAGGACCTTGTTAAATCAGAAAGGGACAAAATCTAGTTTATTGACTCCAGCAGAGACTTGGTTTAGTGACTTGGCCTGATGAGGAACAATGTGTCAGAGAACAGTAAAATACAGTTTTGAAAAGTTACTGTACTTATTGTCCAGGTGTTTTCAGCTGTCAGTTCTGGGAGACAATCACTTTTCTTTTTAATGTCAGTGATGACGGAGGGTCCTTTGACAGAACGGGGTTGAAGAGTAAGGTTTGACCTGCTGTTACCCAGACAGGCTCAGCTCTGCACCCATGAAGATCTGGCCTGTTGTGAAGCAGCGCTGGGAGCTATGTAGGGGAAAATGAAAAGATGGTGGATTTTTTCAGTGCCAGGAAAATGGATCCTACAAGTTGCATTTGATTTCAGTTGGATGCCAGGAAAGTGCTTCAAAGAATGGAAATTATTTGCTACTCAAGACCTGAACTACTAAAAGTGTTTGGCAAATGTATTTTCATGACTCTAGAGGAGAATTTTTAATTTACAGGCATGCTGCTTAGCTGCTTTTCCCCGCAATTCACATGGCCACGGGTTTTTCTATCTACCTGAGTATCTGACATCCTGAATGTCAAGTGGCCTAAACCTACTTCATGTTATCCTTCAGTGGAGCATGATATATATTGTAGCCAGCCAGTTCTCTTCTTGCTTCAGGTCTGCCTACGCATCTGACTAGTGAGAGCTTGTTTGCTCTTGCTTGGGGCTGTTTGACAGACTCACGCAAGACCTGCCTAAGTAAGGCTTGCTCCTAAAAGCATTGCTGGCATAGTAATGTCATTGAAGAATATGGAAAAGAAAAACACAACCCAATTTATTATAGCTGTAACAGCAAAAAATCCTGATGAAGATGCATTTATTCTGGCCTAAGTCCTTTATGGGAACTCCTGAGAACTGATCTAAGCTATACCAACAAGGAAATTTCATTCGCCATTCTAAATTAGGTTTGTACTTTCACATGTACAGAAGTAGCTCCACTGGTTAAAGCCATGTTGGCAAATCCAGTTACATACAGACAAGCATTAAAGACCTTTCCCTGCTGTGAGTGTGTTTGGAAATCAGCCTCCCTCTCCCCCTTGGTTTTCATGTTGGGTGGGAGGAAAAGGGAGGCAATAACTCTGTTCTCTCTCTCTGCCTCTCCTTGCCACTCAGAGGTGCAGGAGATCACAAGGCTAGCGCTCCTGCTTTTTTCCTTCATTTCAATGACAATGTGGTAGGGCTTCGAAGGAGGTTGGGTGTCACACATCTTCTCTTACCTGTCCCCCTGCTAGTTATCTACTGTCTTTAAATATTTGGGCCATCAGAAACCTGGGGGAGTTTTCAAAATATTTCAGGAACTGGGTAGCATACGAGGTTTGCTGATGCCTCCACCAAAACCATCTTAATGGACATAGCTTTACACAAATAAGCAACCAGTACCTGGGAGAGTTAAAAATTTCACCTCACTTGCCATTTCAGTTGGCTGAAGATAACAAATCCCACCCCATATGCTTCTCAGCAGGGTCTATGATGGAAAAGCTGACAAACTCTCAGAAGACAAAGTGCAGTCAGCAGCACTTTAAAATCTGAGAACGGCTGCATTATTTTTGGAAACAATAAATGCTATTTTTAAACAATTTAATATTACAATCCTTTGAAATCCAAATGTGAAGGCAGTGTCATGCAGAAGCAACAGTTACAGCGGTCTTGTTTAAGCTTAAATTTAACATCAAATAGTCATTACAGGCGAGCTTTGTTCCCTAGCAGTAAGATGTCTGTACATTATAGATGCACGACTTCTTCAAAGAACTGCCAGATTATGGGATTACTCTAAGGAAAATTTTGCAACGGCATTTGATTCCTTCCTGATGAAGTGATTTTCCACAACACTTTGCTCTTATAGCATATTGGCAGATGAAGAGAGACTGGGGAATGAAATGCATTTGCTAGTACTACATAGTAACAATAAATGCAAACCTCAGTGTCTTGATTAAGGAGTCCAGCCCTATAGATACACTTATAAAGCCGTGTGAGGTCAATGAGATTCCCTTTATAAGTAGAGTAGGATCCTTCCATTCGTCTTAGCAAAGTCACAGCAGGAAGGTTTGGGCCCAGAACTATTAAAGTCACAATTATGATTGGAAACACTTATCAAGTCTGAAATATTCCAGATTCCCCAATCTGTCCAAATTGTATGCAGAGCAAGGATGGCATGAGTGGGAAAACGTAGAGCTATGCCCTGGCTCTGAGAGAGCTGTGAGGGACCCAGTGGCTGTTTGGGTGAGCTTCCTCTACGCCAAGGACATGGAGCACCTTTGCTGAGAAGATGCTCCACATCACCAGAGGGTGGGAGGTCCTTGGAACAAGGAATAAGAAGGTCCAGCAGCTTCGCAGATTCCTTATCTGAAGGAGGGGAAGCAATAACAGCAGACCTCAGCATTTGACCCATTTATTAGGTTTAATAGTTTGCTAGTATTTAATTATGCGCTATCTCAGCTGAGCAAGACTGTGGACTCAGATGAGACTTGGAACATCTTGTGGGCAGCTCTGACAAAAGAGACACATAGGTGAGAGGGGTGGTCTCCACAGAAACAATTCTTGTCACTGACATTGTCTGTGCATTAAGTATGGGTCAGAGCCTTTTTTTCTCCTGTTTCACAAACCAAAGGGCTGTTCCCAAGGTAATTTCACTGTGTTGGAGAGATAGAATCATAGAATCACAGAATCA
>NW_010122429.1:0-2888 GCF_000699245.1 Pterocles gutturalis | reverse complement strand
GATTTCTGAGGTTTACTGCAAAAGGAGAGGGAGGTGTCCAAGGTCTGTGTCTGCTGCCAGAGCCTTTGCTGAACTGCCTGCAGGCCTGCATAACCGAGCATTACAGGCATGGAAATGGTTGCAAGTCCTTCTGAGGGCTGTGAATGAGCTTGGGCCTCACTGACTGTTTTTCCTCTTGTGTCCTGACTCCACCAAGGTCATTTGCCATGCTGTTGGTTGCAGTGAGACTGTGCCACTTGCTCAACTGGTGACCCGGCAGAGAAGTTCCAAGAGGAAAATGGGGAGGCAAGTGAACTGCCAGATGAGGCTGAAGAACACGTCTCCGGTCACATTAACAGGTAAGCCCCAGGCAGCTATGGAGGGCCTGCCTTTCTGAAAGAACTGTGCAGCTGCTGGAGCAAAAGTCTTGGCCGTGAGGGTATGTCACTAATGGCTACAAGTTGCATGGTCCCAGTGAAGAGTTCCTGGGAGCAGGGAGTGTAGTAGTAGTAGTAGTTGACAAGGGTGCTTGTGCTTGCAAGCCATGGTCAGTAAAGAGGGCCTTCTTGGGCATGTACATGAGGTGTGAATCATCTTGGAAAAAAAAAGGGTTTGGAGGATGCTGGCTTCACTTCCACTTGCCCATGCTTCTGTGAGAAACGTGGTTGAGACGTGGGCAAGAAGTATGGCAGTGAGCCTGCTCGTTCTTTGAGGCTGAGCTCAACCCATTGTGGAGTGGCAAGGATGAGCCATGTCCTTGCAATGAGAAGAAGCCCCTGCAGCACCATTTGTTGCTATTTCAGCAGCTCCTGTTGCTGCTGCAGGTTCCCTCATGCCATTGCATTGCTGACATCCAGGGGCTGCTCTTTGTGCCTCTGTGCCTTTTGTGTAAGTGGCTGCAGCGTTTTCCAAGAGCCCTGTGCTTTGGCTTTACCTAACCGCCGCGCTGTTGTTGTGTTGCTGTCAGTGGGTACCCCAGGAACAGGCCCAGGCAAGGCCCACTTGGCCCACTTGGCAGCTTGCAGCAACAGTGAGTCTCGCAGTTTGTATTCCCCTGTTCTTGTGTGTATCAAAGGGTTTGCTGGCACGGTTGAAGAAAAGCAAGAAGCAGCAATCAGCCCTCTAGTTGGGAAGCCGAGCCGGTGACTCCTATCCCAGTTAAGCAACAATGAACGTAAACACACCTTGGTTCACTGTCTTGCACGGTGATGCCCCTTGGAAGTGTTTGAGCCCACCAAAATTGGTGTGGTACAGCCAGACAGTAACCACCAAAGTGAGCCAGAGCTTGTTTGTCCCAGTCTGGCCTGAAGGCCAGTGTGGTGTGTTCCTCTGCAGGTGTTAGATGGTAACCTCTACTGTGTGGTGGGAGTTGGGGAGGAGGGTGCTTGCAAGCCAGGGTAGAGAAGAAGAAACCCTTTGGGCAGCAGTGCAGGAGGTGGCCGAGGAGGTGGAGTTAGGCTGCATGTGCAACACCTCCAGGAGCTGCTGCTGGACAGCCTGACCATGGGTTTCAGCTGAAACATGAGCTCTTGTGGCACCTCACAGGTTCATGGCTTTTCTGAGAGTGTAGGGGTTTTCCCTGCTGCTACAACACAGCAGTGGAGATTGTGAGTCTGCAGGTGCGAGCAACGATGCTGTAGCAAAGAGACCCATGGCTGTGGCTGAGAGCATCGTTCTTAAGTGTCTTTTGGAGAAGTACGGACTCCCTGGAGGGAGTTACCTGCTGTGCTTGAAGGCTCTTTAGGTTGGGTGAAGGAGAGCACTACTCACAGCTACATCTACCAACTCTTTAGGAAAGCCGAAAGGAACTTTGAGACAGCCCAGGTCTTTGAGAACGTCAGAGGAAGGCAGCAAGAGGCCTGCTGCTCACCTGCCATGGGGCAGAGGAGTGGCATGTGGAGTGACAAAACCTGCTGTGGAGAGTGCCCGGTCTGCCTTGCCTCCAGCTGCTGGGAGTGGAGCATCTAAAGAAATTCCCATGCAGAGGCACGTTTCTGTGGTAAACAGGTGAGTGTGTGCAGGTGTGTGTATGTGAGCGAGGTGAAATGAAGTGTGGTGGACCGATGGATGCTGCCATGCCAGCAGTGCGTTTTGGGATGTAGGAATGCAGGCTCGCACCCTTGCAGAAGGTGAAGTTGGAATGTGGGTTGGTACCCAGGAGGGAGATGGGGGACCCTTTGCCTTTTTGGATGCTGCCACGGCTATGCCGTGCTCTTGGCCTGTTCCCATGTCTTCTGGGGAGAAATGTGGCCAAAGGTGTCACACCAAGGGTCTGTGGGGATGTCACTGTTTCCAGGGCCCAGGTGGGAGCTGTTGTGCCCAGCGCAATAGAATGTGGAAGGAGGTTTGCGTGTGGGCGACAGGTGACATGGGGTGTTCAGGGTCATGGTTGCCTGCAGGTGGCTGCTCTTCACCTCTTGCTTGACTGCTCTGTTGCAGCATTCACTAGTGTTTGTGGCCCTTCTTGGCGTGCTCGGACCCAGCAGCTGCCCAACTGTGTTGGGGTGAACTGAGAGGAGGGCTGGAGCTGCAGTTTTGCTGGGTTAGCAGTACAAGTGGTTTCCCGCCCGCTTTGAGCCTCTCTAATCCAGGTGGCTTACCCAGCTGCTGCCCCATCATTTCTCTTTCTGCCTTGTTTTTGGCTGCGCTGGGCTGTGAGCTGATAGTGGTGTGAAAGTGTTTGCTGTTCCCTCATTGTGGCTGTGCTAAGTCTGCTGGAGCTGTGATTGTGGTGGTAATCCTCAGCAGGTCATTTGTTGGGATGGGTTACGAGCCAGCCTTGCATTGAATGGAAATGGCAGCGGTGTGCTGGTTCCATGGCAGTGAGCCGTGAAGTGGCCTGGAGCAGAGTGACAGCTTAATCCTGCTGTGGTGCCTGCTCTTTCTGGAAGACCCATAGAAAGCAGGTG
>NW_010122428.1:0-26427 GCF_000699245.1 Pterocles gutturalis | reverse complement strand
ATTCTGTGATTCTGTGATTCATGATATATAATTATTGGCCTTCATGCTGCTAATAATTCTTTTAATGATGGTAAAACTTAATTGCCTTGCTCATAGCCACAAGGAGAGTCTAGGTAGTCACTTTTGCTGGTGAAAGGATGCCTGTAACTTGGCTGCTTACAATTCCTATACTGCCTGGAGTAATCTCTTTGAGGAATGTCCCTGGCCAGCCTGTCCCCTCGACAACAGCCACACACTATGGCCAGGGAGCAGGAAAGAGCATGAGACAAGGGACCCAGCTGGGATGCCACATATGGATTTCTCCACACCACAAACTGAGAACAGGTTGGGGAAGCCTTGATGCCAAGCAGGGGTCCAAACATTGCCTTCTGCTCTGTGTTATGAACCTCTGCACTTCTGCCTGTGTGTCAGCCAGTACCAGCCAGTTTAAATTTGGGTTGATTTTAGGCTTGAAATACAGTGTGTAGGTCTACCCTAAGGGTGACTAGATCCAAACCCTCTCTTAAAAATAGCTGCTGGCTGAGTCGGACAAACGCCTGCCACACCATCCCAAAGGAGGTCCCTTGGGTCCTGCTTAGGTGCAAGAATGAAGATTCAAACCAAAGAGATCCACATGGAGATTCAAAAGAAATGAGATGCAAACTGGAAGGCTTTGTTTTAATTTTCCAAAGATGAGCAGACGACAAACTCCCCACTGGCCTTCTTCAGTTTCACTAGCAAACCTATAAATATGCCATTTAACTAACATGATTTGCAGGTTTTCAGCTTGAGGGTGATTTTATAGTAAATTAAACATCCAGCTCCCGTTTACTGTACATCTTAAAAATGCAGATTTCACGAAGAATGCTCAGAGTACAGAAAACATATTGATATGATGACGTGCTCTGCATTTTGTGCTATTAGTCAGTGCTGATCAGTGTTGGAAATTGCTATTCTTTTTTTGGCTAGGGGCCCAGAATAAAAAATATTTAAAGGGACTATTGTCAGGATCAAAACGACACGTTTTCACTCCATCTGATAGAACATCTGATATTATTCGGCTGAAAGAGTTTTTAACGATATATTCTCAAGCAGAGAAAGGAAGGTTTTTTTCACAGCAAGCCTGTCTGTCTGGATTTGTTTCTGCATTTTTGGTCAGCCACTTCTCTCCTTTCTTTCTGAAATGAATTCTTACCTGCCATGCAGGCATGGTTTGAGAATCAAATAGACAACAGACTGCAAGAAGTATGGGTCAAACGTATTTAGAGGTTAGCAAACTTCCCTTTCAACCAGCCAAGCCTGCTGATGTGCCTGTGTGCGGTGGGTTGCTCCCATAGGCTGTAAAATGAGGAGCCCGGCGTTAAACACCAATGACCCAACAAAGCATCAAGATCCAGAAAGGCACTACCTGCTGCTGGTTGGAGAAAGGATGGCAGTCTAAAGCCATCTCGCATAACTTTAGCCATCTGAAGTTTAGGTGTCCAGTTTTAGTCTCAGCTAAAATGTTGTCAATTGGCTGTTGTCAATGCCAAGAGATCAGCCACTCCGAAAAAGGTCTGATCTCACCTCTCCCAGCAGGATGAGATGGCTTGTTTTATGGGAGCCGCTCCCTCACCATTGGCAATAGATAGGGCTGTTACCTTCCAGCCAACTCCCCAAACTTGGTCATCGTGGTAACACACAGATGCCCTGAGCTCGAGCTGCAGGGACAGGAGGAGTAAGCGAGCTCTGAGGGACTGGACAAAGCTTGGGATCTGGGAGTGCTTTGGGCAATGGAAGCAGGCAGGAGAAGGCTGGAGGGAAGGACAACAGGGGTCTGCACTTGTGTGTACACATCTCATCAGCATTTCACTGTTGCTTGGTAACTGTCACTCCCACACTAAGGGTAGGTTTCAGTAATTCAAAATCCATAAAATTAATGATTTTTTTTGGTGAGCATTTGGTATAATTATTTCCAGACTTTACTTATAGGCCTAGTTGTACTTTCTGGCTGCTACTTTTAAAAGCAGCTAAAAGTAGCTTTTTAAAAGTAGCTTCTGCTACTTTTCCTTTGCACCCCTCTGGGGACATGTGGTAGATACAACCATCTCTAAGGAGGCAGTAGGAAGGGGTGGCTGAGTGCTCTCCAGTGATGAAGCAGAAGCACGAAGGAAGGTGTGAAATGGCACAGCATCTTGATTAAATAATTATGGGATTCACCTCTAATCCATCCAAACATATCACAAACACAAGTCAGCTCTGTTGCCCGGGCAGTCAGTGCAACACATCTAGTACTAAGCCTGCTGGATTTGGGGTAGGAATCTTTTGATCAAATGCAGGAACCCTGTGTGATGAAATGGAGACATCTGCTTTAAGAAGAGATGCGTTGTTCTCGTAACTCCATCAAGATTAGCTCTGCAATCATAAGCAAGAGTGCCTAGGTATCTTGTTTGAAGCCAGAGAGCTATGTCAGCCATCAAAAGTTAGCTGAGAGGAAGTCTGCCGCTGCTGGGGATGCTTTTTTCAAACCGCCCTACATCCACTTGCACAATAAAATCCTGAAGGGTCTAATTTTTTAGCTTTACTCAATTTGCTTCAGTAACGAGCATTTCTCAAAGGCTGTATTGGATTGCTTGGGCTAACCCAGGAGAATAAAGGAGTAGAGATTATTTTCTGTATGTTACAGAAGAATTAAACCCTATAATTATCATGGGAAGTCTCCCTGAAGGTTCAACAAACTTTCATTTTCTCTCTTCTAAACCCCAAAAATTCTGTCCTGAAAAATCAGTTATATCCCTTTATTCTACATTTTTGAGGAGTCCAACCAGTGAAAGAGTGCATTTTCCATCCAGAGGGGTCATCTTCTCTTTTGAGCAAATCAAGAAATAGTTAAAGATGTATAAATGTTTGGTGTGGGTTTCTTTTTATTTTTTTTTCCTTTTTTTTTTTTTTTTTGGTCCAGAAGGGAAGAGGGGAAACCAGATTTTTTATCCCTATTTGTAAGCCTGTGAAAAACCCTTGCACACAATCTGTCAAAGTCACACCTGGATCTGGAGCTGCCTGCATTAATTATCAACTTTTCTATGTGTTAGTGCTAACATATGGCATTTAATTACTCCATCCAAATCGGCAAAGTTGTGCCACTTAGAATTTCAAAATTATTTCTTCAAGTTTTCACTAATAAAATAAATACAAATAAATCATAAGATCACTGAGTTACCCCCCTCCCCTCTATTTTTAAACGCAGAATTTTGTAATTTTCCCTGAAATGGTGATGTTTTGATCCATTTAAGAGCATGCTGCGCCTGAAAGTACTGTCCGTATTCAAATCCTGATCCAAGAAACATTTAAGTATTTGGTAAATTGTAGCATGATAGTGGTCACAGACAACTTAGAGTCAAGCATGTGTTTGCGTGGTTTTCTGCATTAGAGTACAGGAACCCCCTTTTTTTTGAAAAAGGGAAAATATCCTTAAAGAGATAAATACTGTGAGCGATTAACAGTCGAGATGAATCTAGCAATGGTGGAGCCTTCAAAGTCTTGACACCATGTTCTTCTGTCATGTAATCCTTAACCGAAACTTTGTAGATAGGTTAAAATAACCACCTAGCGATATAAAGATGGTCAGACTAGACTTAACGGGTGACCAGAACAGGACACGCTACAAAATTCATTATCAGAAAAACTTTCAGGGATGTTACATTTGTCAAAAATAAAAGCCTTTTCAGAACCCTCCCGGGTAGACAAATTAATCAGATCTAAAACTAAGTCTTTCCTCACCGACTCTAGCTGCGAAAAGCTTGGTGGAAGAAATTAAGCTTTGCTTCATCTGCATGAGCAGAGAAACGAGTCAGACACATGAGCTATTGTATGCAGGGAAGGAACGGAGATGGTTGTGTAGCAGCCACTCAGTTCCTACTCAGAGGGAAACATCTTCAGGTTGCTGATGAAGTCCTAATCCTGCAGAAGTGCCCAGGTACTTAGTCAAATGTGTGCAGGAGGTGCCTCTTCCATACCCATCTCCCAGTTTCCACAGGGTGAGCTTGGCCTTTTGTGCTAAGGGACAGGTTTCTGAAGTGACCCATACACCTAAAGGCAGGAGCAGTGATAGAGAAGCATTTCATCCTGGTATTCCTAGGATTGGATGCTCATTCAAATCTTTTTGCAAGGGAGTCAAAAGTGGAGGGGATGTATTATCCTACAGCAAATACTGTTCTTTGAAAACCTGTGTGAGATGAATGAGGGGACCTCTTCTTCCTCCCTGTGGAACTTGAACAGGTCTCTCAAGCCCTCACAAACATGTGCAAGCTGAGAAGAATTGTGATGAGTGTTCAACCTCTCCTATATATCTTTCAACAAACTATCTGAAAATTTGGACCAAGAGAATATCTTTAACCTCTTTGGAACTTGAGAAACACCACTTTACCAATAAAATGTTGTGGGATCCTCCCACTACTCAGAAATCAGAGTTTCAAGCATTCCTCAAAAGCTCAAACTCTGTGAATAACGAATCCAAGATGCCTTGGCATGTTTTCTTTCTTTCTTTTCCCCTTTGAACTTACCAATCTGGTTGAAGAGGTAAAGCTTACAATTTGCTATTGGCACAGATAATATACCTCCTCAGATGGATAGCCTGAAGCATACAGGAAACACATGCCAAATAGGCCTCCGCATTCCCCACGCTGCTGTCATTTCTCTTTTGGCTCTCCAAGCTGCTTGCAAACTCTCACCTCCTCCATGGATTCCACGCCTACACTCCATCTTTCTGAGGAGTTGTACCACTGTTACCATCATCATGGTATCAGTTTGCCTTCTGTTTCCCCAGCCATTAAAAAAGAAGAGTTCACCACCCCCAGAACATGCCTACCAGAAGTACCTGCACCCTCGAGGAGTCTACATTTAAAAAGGTATTTAATTTGACAACTGCAACCTCTGTTCTGTCAATGTGTTTTTCCCAAAATACAAAGAAAGGGAAGTAAAAAAAAAATAAGCCAATCTCTCATGATTTTCATGGTAGGGATAGGTGCAAGAAAATAAGAAAGTATTCCCCCAGTGCAGACAGGAGTATCATGCAGATAACCTTGATCAGTGAGGAGCTAACCTATCCTGCTTTCCAAGCAGGTGCGATTTGCAGAGCAAGACAGAATTTTCACAGTTCCCCATAGCACTTTGCCAATGCGTTCCATCTCACTTAGGAAGAAAAACTTCAGGTGATAAGTAACTCATTGGGAGTCTATTTTAGCCCACTGCCTCTTATTTTTCTAATTTCCCAAGGAACTTGAGGTGAAATTCATCTTTAAAAGAAGAACCCATAGAGGCTATTCTTAGTTCAGAGGGTCCAGGCCAATGTTCCTGTACCTAAGGGAAAATTTTGCCCACTGCAAGCACAGTAAATACTAGGAAGTAGAGTTTGGGTTCCAACAGCAAAATTCTCCTTGACTACAGTGATGCTTGAAAAGTTTGGTCCTCCTGCCCACGCATGTGCCTTGGCTTCTCTTCTGAGCATTCAAAGAAAGCAACAAATCATGGTCAAAACTCAACTTGAAAGACAACACCACTCCCTTACAAATGGGTGACGGCTCAAATTTCCTGTGCTTGTGGCCAGTTTTGTTTTAGAAGTTGTCATAATAGGAGAGCTAGCATAATGTGAAGTTTTAATTTCCTTACAAACTTTATAATCCTTGGAGAAGCCTGAAAATGGGATGCACTACAATTAGCAAAAAAAAAGAAGCCTTAAAAAAGCCTTGCGGAGAGATTTAGAGCCCAATCATAATTTACATTTGCAGGTATGTAGATCTCTAAGTGCACGGCTTCTGCCCTGATTACTAATTAATGAGGTGCAAAGATGCCTGTTGGAGGAACCAGCTCTGATTATGTGGGCCTTATGGGAAAATGAAGCTCTTGCAATCTAAGAAGGCAGATGATATCTTTAACATATATTTTAGAAAATTACAGGAACAAATCAAGGGGCAAAATATACACATGTATATATTTTTAAAGAATCACACACAGCCAGGCTGCGTTACCATCCGATTATCTTATTTCCTTGAATATACCAACCTGGCATGTTTAATAGATTTAGCATGCTGTCTATTTTGCATGTCATATACATCCACTTAGGCAGTACCCTAGTATTCTGAATGGATATTACTGTCATTATAGCATTCATTTTACAGCCGTTGAGAGGAATAAGTATACAGAGAGCTGCAAGGTGGGTTTCCCAGATCAGAACCAAGCATATGATTAAAACCTAAATTTGGCTCGGATTCAGAACAGTATCATTGTATAAAAAGGAGGTTTAGGCAAATGGTTAAGGCCCATCAGCTGCTTACATGGTTTGTTAACACGGGAACGTTTTTTGTTTCTTTTTTTTTTATTTTCACCATTAAAACTTCATCTCCATCTTTTCACTGTCAGGTGCTCCTGCATCACCTCGCTGCTAGGAGAACACGAGGGAAAGACTTGTATAGCAAGGCAGGCCATGATACGCAGCAGGTACAAGGAAGACCATTTTTCAGAACACTTTCTTCCTTCTTTAAAGCAGTGGATAGATGGGAGTTCAGAGCAGGTCAACTTCTTCCCCAATATGTCAGGGGGAGGGGAACCCCCTCATATAATTTTCCCCACACAAGGAGTAAAGCAAAAACTCTTGCAATGTTGTGTTTGCTTTAGTTTAGAGAGAGTCACAGTTAAGTAAAAATAAATTAAGCACATACCATTTGACTTTTCACTATCTGCGGGTTTCATCTGAATAGGATGATGCATCTAAAAACAGAAATGAAAAGAGTAAGGCAGGTTGGATAGTCACAAAAAATCAAGAATCATGTTTTTAATGAAGGGCTAAAAAGATACATGATTAATATTAAACATGTTGAAATTATACAAATTCAAAATAACACTGTAGTAGAGGCTTTTAAGAAAAAATAAAATCATAAAGGAACATTTTATAATGAGGAAGATTAAGAAAAATAGATCATTGGGCCCAAAGGATTCACATAAAACTTTAATTTTCTATTTCTAGTTTCAAAAGGCCTCTAAAGTTACAGCCCTCATTAGTTTATGGCATGCTTGGTTTCTGTTTTACCAAATTTTTTCTTTGAGCTCAACCACTGCCAAAGCTGAGATGGAATTTTCAAGTAAATTAAGAGCTAGCAAGCATTTCAAACATACTCAGAGGAGCTGAGTTTGACAAATGAACTTTCCTTGCAATTAAAAAAAACATGTGCTGATTCTTTCAGGACTGAAGAGGAAGAGACTTGTACTTCCTATAACCGTTTAGTATCTCATCTTTTTTCTAAGAATACATTATGCGTTCATTCATAAAGCTTCTGTTGCAACACGGCACAATTCTGGCTTCTGTAAAACCTCCTAATACTTTTTCCTTTTCAACCTTTTCCTCCATTCACGTTCCTCTTACTGCAAAAGAAAGCAGTCGCTGTGCGCAGCACGCTATGCTGAACATCGCACGGCATCCTACCTCGGCACACTCGGTGTGGTGTGTCCTCAGCTTTCATTACTAAATGATGCCCTCCCCACACTGAACTGTTCATCGCTCTAACAAAATTTTTATGACCGGTGTTTTCCATTGTTTCAGGAATAGCAGCGCCACAGCAGTTGAGCTCCCTCTGATCAGAGCGCGTGGCGTTTCCACTGGACGCGGGTTATAGCCAGCACTGCGGCCACTCTGATGGATTCAGGGAAATTTTGTTACAGCACCTCAAAAGCCTTCCGAACTGACCTCATATTGAGTTTCAATGCGGGAGACGTTTACGCTTGCAAAAACCCCCCACTTTTATTATCTTTCATAGCGCTCTGCAGAGTTGCTGGGATTCGACTGCAGAAACCCTCCAGCAGCAGCAGGGCCACTGCCTTTTCTCTCCTCAGCAATTCCTCACCGTCTCACGTGAGCAGGTAAAAAAGCTATGCTCCTTCTGCTTTTGGATCATTTTTCAGTACAGCAGAGCTGAGCATTGCCTGAAAATGTCAGAGGCAATTCCATATATTTTTTTTACAAAAGAATATTACGGCAAACTTTGGGAAACAGAAACAGGAGAGAGCAGGAGAGAACATCCATGCACTCGTATCAAATGTGCTTTCAAAGGACCACAGAAAAACAAATCTGCATTGCTTTTGGTGGTGTCACTTAATCTCCAGGGACACAGTTGCTAGATTCTTTAGAAAATATAAAATATTGCTGTGAATGTTTCTCAAAGATTTACTGAAAGTCCAGAGCGCTCCCTGGCCCTGTAAATCGATGCATTCCTTACACGGCTCGCAAAACTCCCCACTGCGCCCTAAGGAAAAGGCAAAGCCACAAGGTGGATGTAGTCCCCAGGATGCATAAATTTGCTCCACTTTTAACAATTCTGTTCTCTTTGAATCATTTGTTTCCCAAATGGACTTTAATAGTCCAGCACTTGTCTGCCACCACTCTGATTCGATTTAATTTATAGAAAAAAGGGAACTTCTATTGTACTCCATCTTCTTTAACTAGTGCTTAACATTTCTCCTGGCATCAACAATACATTGGGCACTGCAGGAGACTTTAAGTTCATGGGAATGTGATGCAAGCATGTCCACTTAGCAAGCAAAAAGTGAAAGAAGAAAAAAAGTGTAACTGGCTCCTTGAGCCTGTTGGAGGTATTGACGTCTCTGCGGAGCAACGGAATGGTGAGAAAATAGAGAAAAGAAAATTGAGTATTGTAAATTTGGGAATATGCAGGTTACAGAAGAAACACCAAACCCAAACCCAGACCTTACACAGACAGAGCATCTATCGCTCTACCTAGCTGCACTTATATGTCCCTAAGTGGAGATATTTTGAATAAAGGCAATTCGAACAGCAATAAAACCCTCTCACTTTTCAAACTGCCTGAGCCAGAGAAGCCAACTGTAGACCAAATTCATGCGGAGAAGTTATCTTTGCAGCCCTATGGTCACAATATAAAAATCAGTGTTACCTGACAAACACAGTTACCACATCAGAAATCATCCTCTCACGTTATGCATAATTACCCCAAGTTCATTAAGTCAGTAATCTGTTATGTTGGCGAAGCAAGACCAAGACTTAAGAAGATGCTTCAGCTGGGTTTTGACTTGATTTCAGATGTTCCTGCTAAAACCCCATGTCCAAACTCTCTTTGCACCAGCAAGCCGAAGCCAGGAGTGATGCCATTGTGCTTCAAAAAAAATATATCAGTGCAAAACTAATAAAAGATTCAGATCAGGCCTGGAGGTTTTAAACCACAGAATACCCATGGTAAAATGGATGCAATACACAAACATGGCTTCAGCGAAGGGGAAGGTGGAAAAATACGTTACTGACAGTTTGCTAACATGAGAGGGCTCGTGTTGAAGCTTGTTTAACCCTGACCATCACCAATTGATACGTTAACAACCTTTAACACTAGATTCAATAAAACATGCCATTTATAACCTGAAATGGGTTTTCCAGAGTCACTGGTTCGCATCTCATTATTAAACTCATTGCTGACCTCTAGAGACAACTGCCGTGACAATACATATTATAAGCTCTCTACCCATAAAATATTTAAAAGTGTAAAAAAGAAAAGAAAAGAAAAGAAAAGAAAAGAATCTCAAAGAAGTGTGCAGTGAATAAGAAAATTAAAGGGGCAGAGACAAAGGCTAAAGAGGTACTATACTATCCTTTCACTCTACGAGGAGCAAAAAAGAAAATAATCTGTGCAGTTTATATCTTGCTTGTATAACTGCAGGCTATAAAATAATAAAATAGCTGTGCTTTCTGAGGCCCTCCAAAAGATTATAGATGATATAAACCTGTTTCAAATTAGATGCCACCCACTAGAATCATGTCGTCTACCGAAATGAAGGATTTCATGTCTTATCAGAAAGCTGTTATTGTAGCTATACATCACAAAGCCATACACTTATGGATCTCAAGGTAAGTGATTTCTCAGTATGTCACGTTGTCACACAGAAAAACAGGAAGCATTTTCTGTGCTTGAAGAGAGTTTTGCTTATAAAAATAGAGCATTTATGAACGCACAGTTGCAATTAAGAAATAGGCAAGAGTGAGAAAACGAACTGCAGTAAATAATTTATAGACATTAACATCATCCTGTTCCCAGACCTTATAGTAAGAGAGAACATCGCAGCTCTCAGGCAAGTTCTTGCTGCATGTGGGCAGCTCCCCCAACAAGCACCGTGAATGGGGACATCAAAACCAGACTGGAGTACGAGCTGTAAGGAACAGCTTCTCCTCGGCAATATTTTAGAGAGCTCTACAGTTGTGCAGCCAGTAACAGCATGACCTACCTTCCTCTAAGTGCTCTCTACCCATAGGTCTCCAAACACACCATCACCACTGTTTTACAGCCCAGAGCAGGCAAATGGCTGTTGCCCGAGGTTTTGCGGTGCCTCGCAGCAGTGCTGGCAGCAAAGTGGAGGCTCCATCCGCTGCCTGCACTGTCACGAAGGCCATGCAAAGCCCGAGGCCAAGCACGTCGCCACTGCTCCTTGGGCGCATCCCAAGCAGGGGTGGCTGATGTGGTCCACAGGAACCAAAAGGGAAAGAAATCCTGAAAATCCACCTGAAATCAATAGGAATCTGGCTGCTGGCTATGTCGAGGGCAGCAGCAGGACTCAGCCATGGCCTGGAATCACGATTGACTTGTTACATCTTTTGTTCCCCTTCTTTTTCTTGAGTACATCCTGCCTTATATAAATATAACTTCATTAGAGAAAAAAACACAGCTGAGCAACCCCAAAACCTCTCAAAGGCATGCATCCCCTCCAGCTTTGGAACCTCAAAGTCATCTTTTTGACAATAATAATGCTACCTATTTACATTCTTGTCAAAGCCATGTGACATCTGCATGGGAGAAAACAAGCCGGCTAAGAGTCTATTTCTGGCAAAAATATTGCAAGGAAATTAGATTAACCTGGGTGGAATTCTATCTGGGAATTTGGAGTCTGTCGTGGTGATTAAGTCATCATTTCTGTCAGATTACTCTAATCGGCTGTCAAATACGATTCCACAACCCCATCTGTAACTTGGCATCCTCGTTATTCAGTCGATGTTACCTTCTGTATACAAAACAAACACCAAACAAGGAGGTGTGTGCAGCCTAGCATTTAGCAGAGTCATTAGCTGTGATTACTATTGTGTGCTCGCACATTGCACAACACGATCAGCTTACGGCTTGTTTTATTTAGTCAGGGGATGCTTCAAAGCAGGTGTAATCTTAAACCCGGAGCGCTAGGGGTGAATGGGGAAGAACTGTCTCCAGGAAAGACGAAGCATGGGATTGGCACATCCTGAGTCATCGCCGCATCATTAGTGATTGCTTAAGTCTTGTTTCAGAGTTGTCAGTGTATTTGGTGGAAAGGCTTTTGGGCACCTGCTTTCCATCCATTTCTTTAAAGAGAAATGGCCACTCAGATGTTCTAGGTAGGCTAAAGACTTCCTGCAAGCAGTAATTTCTGTGGGTGGAGGAAGGTTTGTAGGCTGAGGCAGCCGACACTCTAAATGATCTGTATCAGTTGGTTTAATAAGAGGTATTTTGTTATATATGGGAGTATGTTTGTCTTACAGAGGACGTTGGTGATTAAAAAGCAGGAAATGCCTTTCAGTGAAGAAGATGGAGCTGATGGGCTCAATTTGCTGCAGCTGTGTTGAGTCTGTGAAATTCAGGTGCCTTCAGCACCTCCAAAACTCTGGCCATGTAATTAAACTATGAAAAAATGTTATTTTATGGTCCATTGCAAAAACACCTTCATTATTACACCTACTAGCAGCTTCTAGTCTCCGTTCCTGCCAATGCAGACTGCACACGCCTCGCTCCCATCATTCCTCATGCCTTGAGGAAAAAAACCCACTTGTCAAGAAAGTATCCCGAATGCACGTTAACCTGCCCATGCCTTCACCTAGCATAGTATGTTAGTCAAAGACCATCTCCTAAAGTCTTCTAAAGTTAAGCATGGGAGTTTAGGGGGTGTGTGTGGAGGATGCTATCCATGACTCCTCACTCCTTACCATTCCTCTCGTCATCTTTCTACAACCCTTGAATACCATCAGCAGATTTCTAGAGCTCTGAGCCCTCTTTAGACCTGTCCCCTTCTTCTCTTCCCTGTCATCTGCCATGGCTATAATTTTTTCAGCTTATCCCTTACCTGTCACCCTCACAGACCACATCATGGGGAAGCACAACACAAAATTGAGCTAAACCTTCCCCCAGGCAGCGGGTAAATTTGAAGAACTTGGGTTACTTGGGTAACATCCAAACCAAACAAACTGCAATGGGATGAAATGATGACAGCTTGCATGTATCTTGTCATTTCTAGCACTTTGGGACTCACTTCTTGCTAGCATCGATCACTGTGAGGCCAAAGGGGACTTCGTTCACATTTTATATATCTTGGAATTGTAAAATGGCATGAGAGAAGGTGGGAGAGAGAAGAAGAAATGTCAGACCTTAATAAAACCCTAATATTCTTCTTCAGGGAAGGATTCTAAATCCACAGACCTTTTGGAACCAATAGGAAAACCAAAGAGGAAGAAAATACTAAGGAGCAGCTGGGACAGGCTAAGGGCATGGGAAAAGAAAAGCACCCAAAGAGGCACCAGCATGGAAAACGGTGGGAAAAATTTAAGTTAGTCTAATTCTGGTCTGGGAATGAATTTTAAGCTTCTCCAAGCTTCTGATCCAATTACTGAGTACAGCTTAATTGGATTAGTAGTCCAAGGAAAACAAGAACCCAAATCTCTACCTGCCAGGTTCCCAAACACCTTCACCAAGTCTGGAAGTCAGGAAGGAAAGTATTGACCTACCAAAGGACTGAGGGAAGAGGAGAAAACGGTCCACGAACATCAGAATTAAATGTTTTTCAGTGTCTTCAGAGATCATTGTTTTTCTGATTATATGCAAACACCTCTATGCCCCTCATCACCAGCTCCTCGTTTCAGCTCTTAGCTCTCAAATTTTTCAGTAGGATCCTTTCAGAGGAGCTCTTGAACATATTTCTGACATCACTTCAATGCCAACTGATTTTGCTTTTTTAAACCCTTGTGACTCACAAGTAATGTAAGTTTCCCAGAAGTGAAAGAGGTGTATTTTCCTGTCGAAGAGAACTGTTTCGAACAACTTCTCTAGGGTCAAACTAACTGGAATTACACACTCAATACCTGGCTACAACTTCAGGGAACTTCTCTGGGAACCAGGGAAAGTCTCTGAGGCCAAATGAATACTAGCGAATAAAAGAGGCAAGGGACTGCTCTCTGGCTCTTAAAGAGAAGTGGCATGGCATGGCTTGCTTTTACACAGCTATACTTCTTCTTCCTCTCAAAACATGATGCCCTTGTCCATACTGCCTAGTGGGATTCATGTCTAGCCCATGTTATTCCCCCAAATACCCCCACACACTGGGCAGGAAAGTGCTAACTGGCACTGAGACCAACGCCATGCTCCTGCTGGCTTTGCCAGCGCAGGCAGAGCTTTGGATTCCCGGTATTGGTTTAAGTCATTTACTTTACTTCATTCATGGGTAAAAGGAGTACAAACATGCATCCACAACATAGACTTTCACAAATGAATGCAAAGCAGTAGCTGTAACTGCCTGAGCGATGGCACAGGCAGAAGATTGTTTGCTGTCATCCTTTCATAAACCCCAATTTAAGGGATTTAAACTGCATTAGGCATTCATACCATTTTAGTAGCAGAAGAATGTAGTGTGTTACTTGGCCTCTTAGATTACTGTCAGACACATATATATGTATATGCATATTTTGGAGAGAGAGTGAGAGGGAGAGAAGGAGGGAGGGGAGGAGGAAGGGAGAGAAACAGGAGAAAATGAATATTGCTGGTGGGTGCCAAATATAGTTCATGCAGTAATGCGTAACATTATTATTTTCTATTTAGAGCACAGAAACAAGCATATAGCTTGCTTCAAACAAGTTGTTTCTTTTACCGGAGAACACTAAAACTGCTGAAATTCAATGACTTTTGGAAGCTTTCCAACTCAGTCATTTGCAATCCACTACGCTTCGTGTTTTAAATTCAAGTTAAATTGAACAGTAGCTCAAGAGACTAAAAACAATGCTGTGCTTTAAAATAATAATAATTATAATAGTAATATTCTAGTGATCCCTTCTGCAGTCACCCCCGCATCCTGCTGTTCCTCCTGTACTTTTACTAATTAGGCTATAACACTTAGTCTGCCTTAAAAGTTGTACCCTCATATAGAAATGAAGAGTTGTTGGTCTTCGAAGTGATAACTCCACTTCCTAATGTACAAATAACTACTGCTGCTCTGTTAGCAGTTCTACTCCATTTATTTAATTCCTTCATTTCTTACCACCCACACAAATGGCAACAACTCAGGACACAGAGTGGAGATAAGGAAGGGGAGGTATGACCAAAATTTCTCTCTTCAAAATCACATGGAAACAAAAGTGATTAACTGTCTTTTCTTCAAACAAATGAGCCTTTACAGAACCTATTCAATCCTAAAAATAGACATTAAGTGGGATTCTATATCTTGTTGGGAATAATGCCTTGGGGATATTTTGTATCATCCATGCTTAAAAAGCAAACCCATTAGACATCTGAGCAAAACACCAGATATTATTTTAACAGCAAGGGTTATCCATTTCATCTGCAGTGGCAATAACTTTTGTTGACATTTTGCCAGTTGAAGTTTGCATGCCAATGGTTTTTCTTTCCCCTTTGCTTTAAAACGATAATGCACAGAAAGGTAAGTCTCTCCATGACATTAATTGACTGAATTTTCACACCCATTCAAGGTAACTGGAAGGAGAAAAAATTACTGCCCACGTTTCTGAGCGGAAAATGAAGCACAGTGAAGCGCTGCTTTGCCCAGCATCATGCAGGGAGGCCCTGCATGGCCCAGGATGACTATCCGACGGGAAGTAGCCGAGCTGCCCGCACCGCAGCAGAGCCGGAGCTCCTCACGCTCTAATTGATTTTTCCTCCTAACACCACTGCGAGGTGGTTACTGCTGCTGTCTCTTTTTAGCAGAAAGGAAGTTGCTGGGGGAAAAAAGGCACAGTCGCTGTACGTGACTCATCTGGAGTTATTCCACAACTGAAGCCAAGTCTCTCAAGCCAAAATCTTGTGGCTTTATCACCAGGTAAGATATTAACGAGTGGGTGTACTCCACACAGGCAGATTTTTTTTTACAGTATTACTCCCCAGATACCCTATTCAAGAAGTAACATAAGAACCTGAAGCAGCGATCCAGGATAGCTGGAGGAACCAAATGCCAGCCAAGCTGTTGTGGCTTGGGATCTCAGTTAATATCTAACGCAGCCTTGCGCTGTGTTGAGTGGCTTTGCCCAGCATGACCTAAGATGCCAGGACTCAATTCCCAGCATGACACAAGCCTTACAGTCAATGTCCTGCTGGACATGACTCAACTGTTCTGAAGCCGTTCTTTCTTCCATCTCTCTAGTTGGGTGTTGGCTTCCAGAGCTCAACAGGAGGTTGAGACGTAAAAAGGAGTACTTTTCCTGCAAATCGAAGAGCACTACCCCTCTCCACCCCCCATGTTAAAATTTGGAAAACAGAACAAGAGCAAAGCCAAAAGACACTACCTATTATCTCATCTTCTATGAAAAGTCTTTCCACCTCCCATGGGAATGAAACAGAGGTCCCTTAACCATGCCAGAAGGAAAAGGCGGCACAGCAGAGTCTTGTGATTACTTCCTTGAGTGATCTGCAGAGGCATATTGCACATTTCTTTTTGCAAAAGTCAAATCCCCTGCTTAGGCAGCACTGACTCCTGAGGGCATGCTCAGGGACGTTTGCCCTTCTCATTTATGACTTCAAGAGCTTTGAAGACTCAAGACAATGTTTCCATCTTAAAAGAAATTCTCTCCTGCTGCCAAATGGAAACATTCAAGCGGCTCAGGCTGTGGGCACCATTTTAGGGTGCTAATGTTTGAGGCTGCTGCACATGGAACTCCTCCCTTTCCACATCAATGCCTCTGATTCCACATCAACATCTAGGATGACTTTTAGAAATGTATAAAGCAAGCAAAGCAGTCCTCTGCTCCCTTCTCCCCCTCCCGCAAAAACACAATTTAAAACAAAACCAAAAGAAATTCACTTTTAAGGCTACTGATAACCATGAAGAAATGTAGTTTAAATGAAAGGCTTTTAAAAACGTGCAGTGGCTTTTGTAATGCAAAACATAAACTCGGCTGTGACTGAGGGCACGGCTGCCAGGATATTAGGTGCTTGTTTTGCAGAAATTTTATTTTAAGATTTATGCTGTTCTGTGCTTGCATGTACTGTCTCCTCTGTGAACTACGCTCTGGGAAAACACCATGTGATTATGCTCAGCAATATCCTCTACCTTTGCCAAGCTGAAATTCAGGAAATAACCCTTTAAAGGGAATGACCAGCGACAGCAACACTTCAAAAAGGCAAGAAAACATAGTCAGGGGCTCCTCCATTTCTTTCACAACGTTATCTTATCTCCACTTATCTTCTCCATTTTTGGCTTTCATTCAATAAGAGAGAAACCAGCCTCAACTGCTCCCTCAGTTTCACATCACAGATTTTTCTGTTCATTCATTAAGCGGATCTTCTGCCTGAGTCAAAGCAGCAAAAAGCATGCAAAAAGCAGCATGGAGGGTCACCTTGATCCAACAACGCACTTGGTCTCCTCTTCTGATAGAAACTGGAGTCTGTTATTTGGTACAAAACTCAAATTCTAGGCTACAGGACTTTTTTTTTTTTTAATGTAAAGCTTTTTAAAAATTCTTGTTGGAAAGCTTTCATATCTGCATTACAATGTACCAGCAAGAACATCTTACAACTAAAAAAAATTTGATTAGGTCTCAAATAAGCCCCAAAAGCATCAAAATTACAACTTCTACTGAAATTCTACCTTTTAAATTAGAGCAAAGAATTGATGTATAGAAACAGTTGGCACCAACGATATGGGGCTGCTGCCGTTTTCACTTAGCAAAGGTGCAGAGCAGTTCTGAGTCCAGAATACACGTGTCGGTTCACAATTCCCACCTCTCCAGCAGTCAGTCAGGCAGTCAAATTCCTCCCTGTTACCAAACACAGACTATTCCAGATTTCTTCAAAGGTGAGATACGAGCCCCAAACTGCTTGTCAACACGCATGCCTCTTTAAATATTGCAGGGAATAGCCAAAGCATTCAGGTGGAAAAGGGGTTTGAATGAAGATGTCAAAACTCCTGCTCTCCTGACTGAGATAAGCTGGGGTGAGCAGCACAGTTTTATTGTTTAACCAGCAGAGCCATAATATTTTGCTCCAAATGAGGATATGGCTCATAAATTCTATTTAAGCTCTCCATGAGCTGAAGTTACAGGAATTTTCCACAACTATCCAGTGTCAGCATCCAAATAAAAGCTCTCAGTGTTATGCCAATACTCTGCAGTGGCGAAATAATCTGGCTGCGGACAGAGAATGAAAAAAGATACCTCGATATTTGAACCATCTATGAAAACAGAATGTTACTGCAGTCTCCAGCCATCACCATACACAAACACACACTGTCCACACAAAAATATGAATGTCGGATTGTGTATACATACAATTACAAACAGCAGTGAGAATCACATTAAGGAACCATGTAATTTTTAACCACCCTTTGTATGAACTCATTCTCTTTAATTTTTTAGCACCTCTGTAGCTAATGTGCTTTGCCAGTGCTTTCTTTGGGATAAGGAAAGTGTTTTTTATTCATACTAAACATGCAGTATACTTTTATAATGCTAATCTTAAGGAATTCTAATGTATTCAAATATTTCCCTCAATAGGTGCTTGGGAAGTTAAACAAACAAAAAAATAAATGGACAACACTAGTGGAAACATATATTTTTGAAGAATGAGTCCGTTCCAGCTGGCAGTGGTATTTGGACGGAGCTGTGATTAAGCTTTCATTAGTAAAAGGGACAGTATCAGTAACAGTGAGGCCAAAATCAACCTGCCTCCACCCTTCTGCAAAGCTCTGAACTAGCATCTGACCCCATATACGAACCTTAAATGTATTTTTCCAGAGACTGGGCCCCTTGCTTCTTTTGAAAAAAGCACCAACATGCTTTATTCGGTGAGTATAAATGCCACTGTATGAAAAAGCTCTCTTCTTACTTTTATATTGCTATTCTACTCAATTAGGAATTTTCTCTGTGTTGTGCCCCATGAGTGACTTCTTTATGTGCAACTTGCCTAAAGGTCAAAGAAATCTCTTTGCAGAGATGGCTTCAGGTGGAACAGCTGGAGGCCATGGAGAGCTGTCAGGAAAGTCCTCTGATAAAACTAACAGAGCTAAAAGCTCTTACCTCATTCACCCTACCTGCTCCAAAGGTAGCATTTGGAGCTACTGGTAAGTCTTGAACTCCCGGTTTCTTGGCGTATGGTATTTTTTCTGAGCGGGGCAAATGCAGCCTGAGGGCTTTTGCAGCTTCAGTGAAGCTAGCAGAGGGCCAGGAAAGCACAGGGGAAGACGGCATGGGTGCAGAAAAGACATTTTCTCGAAGTCATACCCTCTATTTTTGGCTCTCATGTCAACAGGGAGGAAGACAAGTGCCAGACATGAGAGCTGTTAGCTATCAGGCCACTTTTAAACTGGGCTAAATCCATGTCATTCTTTGCAAATTGAATAGGATCACAAGAGGCAAAGGGACACGCCTGCCTGAGCAACCCTCGGAGCCCTCCAGACACAAGCCTATAAGCACAGCATTAAAACTGACTGTAGCACGCACTTACCAATATCTTTATTTTTGGTTAATCACATGCTTTTGTACAAATAGGAGGATTCTATATTCACACAAGCATAGCAATTTCTTTCACTTCTTAGCAATTGCAGCAATGAGAGATGAAAAAAATCCAGTAGCTCATGTTGAATGACTTAATGCCAATACAGGATTACTGTCTATCATATATTTTCTAATTCCTTCCTTCCCCAAATGCCCGTAAGGATTGGGATTTAATTTTGTTTCTTTTAGAAGATTATTCTAATTGGACAGATACTGTTTTTTCCTGATACTTGATCTAAGTTTTATTTTACTTCTTACGATGGTAAATCCTCAGTTCTGTGTACAATCAAAAATAATTCCCATTTTTTCGCTGGTGTTTGGGCAGTACTTGGCCCTGGAGGAAATAAATGCACCATCTACATCCACGCTGCTGTGGATGCTTGGTGAGGTACTCCCACAACAGCGTTTATCCTCTCTGTATTCCTTGCAATATTTGAAATGAACATACTGTATAATAACACAGCACATTTTCCTCTAAGGTATTGTCATGAACTGGCCACAAAATAATATTAGTCGCTGTCTGGCGGATGCTTGCTCAAGTGATGGTCTAGAACACAAACTCCCTTCAATCATTTGAGCCATTCACAGCTGAATGGAAATATAAAGGTATCATGTACCTCACATCTCTGCATGAGGCTGTAATCCCATTGAGAGATCCTGGCAGTGGTAAGGAACACTAAAGTGTTTTGTTTATTTTCACAGTGGATTTACAAGCTTCACTTATGGAGGTACCTGACTTTCAGTTCTTAGCTTAAAACTAATCTTATCCTCTGATTAGCGTCTTATTTTCCACAATCTTATTTTCTTCAATCCAGAATCCTATGTTCTCTATCTTGAAATCAATGATAAGACCCTATTCATACTTTCTTAAAGATCGTTACAGACTTCCAATTATTCCTTTCAGATACGAGCTTTTTTTCTTTCTTTGTTTTTTTTTTTTTTTTTTTTTCCCTTGTGTTTCTCCTTCAGAAGAGAAAATTTCCGCTTGCTGCAACTTGTAATGGTAGAAAGTGGGATTTGGTGAGCCTTCCTAGAATGAATGACAGAGGCAATGTATTCATGAGATTCCCTGATACATTGCAAATTCCATTTGCAAAGAAGCAAAGTTACTTATTCTAACCCTTGCTTGCGTATCCCCCCCTCCTGCGACGGGAGATAGCCCATCTCCGAGTCACAATAGGGCGAGAGCTGGGATTGACTGCAGACTGCTTTAATGCTATTCTTAATGACAACTTGTGAAGATTAGGAAGTTGTCAGAATCAGATAGAAGCAAAAGCTCCAGCTTGCTTTGTGAAGTCAGTCTGAATTAATTAATGGGTAGCTTTCCTTTGATATCGCTTTGATATTTGGCTGCAGCTGGATAAAAATCAACCACAAAGGAAGCTACATTTTGTTTACCACTGCTTAAGGCTCTGTTTAGTTCAATTTTTGTCTTTTTTTTTTTTTCTTTGCAGTTTTTGCTTTTTTTAACTTCCCTGGCACAAGGCAATAGAGACAGGCTTTTGCTAATAAACGGAGTTATGGTGGCATGTTTTTCAAGGACGGCTTCCCTCTGCTCCTGGAGATACTCAGGCTCCATTCTGGGAGCAAAGCCACTAACTGATTTCAGCAAAGCTGCAAGTGAAAAGATGGAGAGTTCCAAAAGTAAGACAAATATTAGCCTTGCCCACTCCGGTACTGCTTTCCTTGTTAAAAGGTTTTTAACACTTTAACGATATTTGCTCTCTGTTTTAGAGGGTGCGATCACTTGCTCCATACATGGACAGCCTGAAACACAAGCTCTACAGCAAAGCGTCTTCCTCAACTTTTCAGGGTGGGAATTCACAGCCCATTTTAGTGTTTTTAAAGGTTTTGGATGCCTACTGTGACAATCAGATGACCACGTCTGTACCCCAAAGAGGTGCCTGCACCCAGGTGAATCCCCGAGTATTTCTGGCAGCCCCAGTGACCCTGCGGGCAAGAGGAGAAAGCATCGCTCTGCACACCACAGGGGAAGAGCAGACAAAGAAGTGGCTCTTCCAACTAAGCTGATGAAGATGATGATTTCTTCTGAAGAACAAGCAGAAAATCAATTATCTCTCTGGGTCTGCAAAGGGTATTTTTAATTAGGCAGAATTTAATTGCCCAAAGTGTCCTATTAGAGCAGTAGGCTCAGTCAAGCCACCCAGTTTCACCTGGTTTTCCAGGAAGTATTCTGGGGTTTCTAATGACCACAACGACGACAGAACTCACGTTTTCTCTCTCATCCCATGTTTGCACAGTGCATCTAAACTGTGTGGTTCATTACCTGAGTGAGATGGGAGAAAGCTAGCTAGGGATGTGGCACCACGGGAATACAAGCACTAAATGAGACAATATTTCGATAGCAACGCACTGAGACACAGACCACATAGCAGAGGTCTTCGAAATCAGCAGCACAGCTTGCAGGGTTGGAGACGATGGCAAAAGGATGCTGAACAAACAATCTCTCTGTTATAAACATGCCATGAAGCCCAGGCACTTCAGTCATAACATAACTCAGATCCAAGCACTGCTATCGAGGCAGGTAAATGGCATCCAAGGGCATCTCTAATGATGTTACTTCCTGCAACATTGTTTATTATTTTCATTACGAAGACAATTTTAATAGCTCGTGTCATGGTGCTAATGAGGCTGACTGAAGCACCTGTACTTTCTGTTCCGGATAACAGAAAACAGCTAACAGCAGCAGGAGGACAAATAGCGTTTAAGAGAGTGCCTGGGCTATTATCCTTAGCTAAGCATCCCCCCTAAATCCTGGAGAGCTTTGCAATACCCTAGAGTATGCCAGTGACAGCCTCTCAACGTTGTTCAGAGTTTTCCATTCTGAAGTGCACAGCAAAAGGTTCTCCAGTCAGTGATTTTTGGGTACCCAGCTAAGTGAAGTCCTGTGAACAGATCCTCCAGCTCTGCTGAATAAGATGTTCTAAGCTGGACATTACATTCTGGAGGCATTTCGTGATGACCTCAACTGTCCAGAGTTATGGAAACTAGAGGTAAAGCCCAGTGTTACACACAGGATCAGTCTGGCCTTTTGGGGATGGGCTTCACATTAGGGAATTTTTCTGACATTAAGCCAGTACTATGTGTTACTTAGTTTCTATCCCAATATTCTTATACTGCAAAGCTGTACAAAAAAAAAATAAAATCCTGAACTACTCCAAAAGAGCCATCTGAAAAAGCTAGCGTGCATCTAACTGCATTTGCAGCTGGGCTAATGTGCTCTTGCTGCTCAGCAGATCTGCTACGCCAGGGAAATGCAACAGTCTGGTACGAATGTCTAGGATTTGAAACAGCTCACTGATGCCCACACCCTGTGCAGCTCTGCACCCTCCTGACACATCCCAGGGGTTAGACTGGGGCATCATCCCCCGAGTAAGGCAGAACAAGGTTTAGCCACCTTCTCCCAGTGCTTCAGGTCAATGGATTTTCCTGCACTTCCTATTCTCGGAGAGTATCTTCCAAATCCTTGAATCTTTTCCAGATAATAAGAATACTTTATTAGAGCATGGACTCACACAGATATCACAGTTCTTGAGTCACTGCCCTCAGTATTAGGCAACTAAGTGATTTTACTTGCTTTCTCTCAACCTCATTGGAGTTTAATACTTTCACACACCCTGGAACAACTTCAAGGGGAGAAATGGTGACCCCCAATCTCCACTAAGACCAGTGGTGAAGGTTCTTTTACATCAATTCAAGTTAAATCCTTACAACAAACAAGACAGACACGATGTCAGAGAGGACAGAGAGGACATTTTCCTGTGAGGGTGGTGAGGCAGTGGCCCAGGTTGCCCAGAGAAGCTGTGGATGCCCCATCCCTGGAGGGGTTCAAGGCCAGGCTGGATGAGGCTTTGAGCAACCTGGGCTAGTGGGAGGTGTCCCTGCCCATGGCAGGGGGGTTGGATCTCGATGATCTTTACGGTCCCTTCCAACCCCAACCATTCCATGATTCTATGATTTATGATATGAACTGGAAGCTCCTGCATACCAGAAAGCTATCCTAATGATTAGGCTATATGGGAAGGTGAATCTGGTCCCCATCCTTCACTGAGAAAAAAGGACAATATAATTATGAATTAAATACCTTGCTCAATTTAGAGAAGTTCTTTTACTTTAGTCAGTATTCCTCTCTCCTGCACAACATCCATTGTTCTCCCATTAAGCAGCAAATTCAGCTACTTACTTACTTCATTGGGCTCCTAAGTCACTTTTTGCCATTTTACGAATTGAGGGCAGTCATCTACTCTGTGTTTCACAGAAATGGTAGATGCAAACCCAGCCCTTCTACTAAGGTATCTGAATTTAGTGGAAATACTGATTTTTCATTGAAGTGGCAAACTCAGCGGAACTTTTTTCAAGGGCCAGAGGCAGAAGGGGTGTATTTGCATAATCAAAAATCACTACTTCTGAGCTGGACAAAATGTATCATTAGTATCATTAAGTGGTTCCACTTGCACAGTATTTTAAAGGAAGAAATGGGCCAAATTCACTTTCTCAACATTGTTTGAGGTCTTATAGCTCAGTTCCTAGGAACAGGTGCTCCCTAGGAATTCTCTCCTTTCCCATCTGGTTATTTTTATCACTTAAACAGTTCTAGACTTTTCGGATCCTTCATTAAAGAGTATTTGGCCATGCTATATGGGTACTGAATTAGTTTAATTTGTCATCATAAATCAATTGCTCCGATCCCTTAACTAACTTAATTGCTCTTTGGATTCCCTTTCTGTTTGTCAAAATCTCTCAAAGTCACTGCTATCTCATATTCAGGCTATTATTCAAGTCATATTGGATGATTACCTTTTTATTACAGGCAATTTTTACATAATGTTCATATAGTACTGACAACTCATAAGGCCTAGAGCAGAGAAGGGAACTGGATATTAAAACGCTACCCCAGAAAGGAGCGTGCCGGGATAGCCATCAGAAATGAGCGTGTGATGTAAAATGAAAATCAGAAATAGACTTGGTTTTTTGCTTCTTGTTGGACAAACATATTTCATCAGAAAGTGAATGAGGATTCATAGTAAGTCATCACAGAGGTCTGCATTTTGAAACCCTATTCTGAAGGCTAAATAACCTGCTATACTGAATCAGCACCGTGCTCAGATTTCTCTCCCGTATTATAACCCCTTAAGCCCCATGCCCCTGGAGAGGCCATGGCTCTGCCCTGCCCATACCTGCGATACTCACGCCATGGCACGTGGCAAGACCAAGTGTGTTTTACACCCCTTGTAAAACCTGAGCTGGTCTGAGGGACAAGGGGAAGCCCCAAAGCAGACTGGCATCGCGCCAATGGTCGTCAGCCTGGTGTAGGGCACGACAAACTCTACTGTGAATGGACACCAAAAGACAAGAATTGTCTAAGTTCCTCTTTAAAGATCATTTTTTCATATTCTCCACCCCTAAATGGGCCCTGAGGTCTCCTTACAGCGTGTGCAGAATACTTTGGGAAAAGTTCCCTCTAAGGCAGTCCTGTTTCCCTGTCATGTAAACGGCATTTAATAAAACCAGTAGTGATTCTTATAACCTAAAAATTGAAAAATCTTTCCCTCGACAACATCTGGCAAAAAAGGAAGCCATTAATAATTTACAGGGCAGTTAGATCTTACAAACTCCACCTTGCTGTTAAAATTTGAAGAGCTTTCTCAAAACTGTGTTTCTCCATTGTTAAACCCTTAATTAAATTGATTCATACAGCTAACGTCCTAATTTCATGCCAGAACTTCAATACAAAGGGTTTGCTGCTACTTGGAATATGTCTATCCCACTTGAAATAAGAACCACATAAACCATCAGTCTGTTAAAAGCACAGGAGTGCTGAGACCTGAATCAGTGTGGGCTGTTAATTATTTTTTGTCATAACCTTAGCTATGAGGATATATGCAAAAATATATATATAGGCAAGAAATAATTGTTGCCATGTCAGATGAATCTAACTTCAAATACAGAATAAAGACTCCAAAGAGTTTTAGGTGTAGATTCTACAAATTGTTTCCCATTGATTCCTGACTTCAAATAGCTTCTGCACAAGATGAAACATGTATTTATTTGGCTCCAAGAATCTGACCAACGTATAGTGCTCGTGTCACCTATCTGCACTTAGCTCTTACCAGGAAATCCTACCAGATTCCTTAGTTAGCAAAACAGAGCACATTCTGGTTTTAAACTAATGCACTTTAAAACTAAAACGAACAAAAAATGCCAGTGCCACAAAGGCGGCTGAAGCAGTCCCTTGCATCCAGCTCTTCGAGGTTTGCCCTCTGTACAGACGCCAATTTTCACTAAGCGGCAAATTAGAGCACAGGGGGACTAAGATTATTACATCTAACTGAAGGTACAGAACAAATTTAGATGGGAGGAATTTATTGGATTATTTTGTTTAGGGAATAGAAGTTAAACACTTCTAACAAAGGCATGAGATTCTTAATGAAGGTGAGACTAGTTAAGGCCTCAGTTCTACATCTCATCCCAAAGAAGCACATTTCTAAGACCATTATTACATTCAAACTGACGTTCTCTCTTTTCTCCCTTCTGCCTTTTAAAACAAAATCCAAACCAACGTTCCAAGAAAACCTGACTGGAAGGTGACTAATGAAAACCACATCCCTATGAGGAAGCTATGCGCTTGCATGTTGTATTGGAAAAGACACATCTGGAAATTCATATTGCTCATTTACAAGACATAAAATCTACTTGTGATGCCAGCACCAAGTAAACAGAAGAGAACTGTCTCTATTTCGTTGATATGTATCATAAATATCACTATGCCTGTATTTCTCAAACACTCTATATCTTCTTCTCTGCCTAGCAGCAATCCTACCATAACAAATGATATCTAAATACATTTTTTGGGGAAAGATAAAAGCTCCATTATATGACAAGGAATATTATGACTAACAGAGAGATTACACTAATCATGAGTGAAAAGAAGATGTTTGATCCTATTTATCCTGCAAGTTTTTAAAAATTTAAAAAAAATCTTTTAAATTAATTTTATCCTCAGGAAAATGATTAAAACCAGAAAAGCCTTGAGATGTCAGCTAGTGACATGTTTTTCTTCTTTATCTTTCTTTTTTGTTGTTGTTGCTGTGAAAAAAAAATCTGAGAGAATACAGCAAAGTGCATCATTAACTTCTTATTAATTTTATAATACAAAGGCAATTCAGTTAAAATAGTGGTGCTGCAACTTTAAATTACAGAACTAGCTTGGTATTTAATGAGAGATTTAGCACAGCGGGGTTTCTGTTAAATTAAGTTGTGCCTTCACATCACAGTGGGAAAACAGGTGTATATTGGTTTAGAATTATGGAAATGTTGACTAATTCCAAGGCTTGTAATCAAACAGCAAGGCACCCTGCAATATTTTCTTCCAAGATTCTGCATTAATCATTTATGTCTGGTCTTATTTTCTTCATGTCCACTAAAAGGGTACAGCTCAAAGGAGCAGATAAAGCGCTCGTGTTTTCATGTCCCTGTCAAGGATAAGGTCCACGCAAAAAGTGGATAAAGAAACAGAGAACTGCAGGCTTTGCTCAAATACCTACCTAAACTAAACTGAATGTGCAGTCTTGGAAAGGGGGAGAAATTTCACACTAAAGCCTCATTTTTGGCTTCACCAGTGCTGATCCAGCGACCATGCCCTGGTTGAGTTT
>NW_010122427.1:0-8585 GCF_000699245.1 Pterocles gutturalis | reverse complement strand
CCCTTCCCACCCAAACCATCCTGGGATTAAGCCAAGGAGAGAGTTTGGCTACCTCTAGCTACCCAAAAACATCTAGAAAGTGCAAATCAGTGCACACACATATCTCATAGGAGTTATTTGGCCATAAAATATTTAGTGTAAAGGAAAAGCAATCTGAACCCAACTGACATTTCAATAACAATCAGTGTTTCAAACTCCAAATACTTCTGGAGTTGAACTACAGCCTGTGACTGCTATAAATTCTGACAAATAAATCGGGACGATCACACACCTGGAATTAGTTTGCATCAGTACCCCGGTTTGTGCTCCGAGAGAAAAGAAACTGGAGAAGAATTTCAAAAGAATAATTTTGTGCAAAAATGTCTCCAGCTGACCCATTTAAGGCAATCTCTTATTTTGAAACAAGTTCATCTTAACCTGGCAAGTGCAACAACATCTAAAGTTATTTAAGCCGTCTTTCTTTTGATTCACAAGTACTTTAAACTCATTAAAAAGCAACTGAATTTCACTAAGAAAAATTAGTATCACCAACGAGAAATCATGTTGAAATATTTTTCTGTTTAATATAGCAAGAAAGAAATCTGAGCAACTCCTCTCACTTACCTGGAATGAAGAGATTTACAGATAAATCATCACAACTTAACTCCTTCCACCTGGTCTGGAAGTCAGTATTTTATAGAAATAGAAGCCAAACTATCTGCCACAATGGGAATGGGGAAAACTCTCTCCAAACCAAAATTATTTATAATTTTATATATAACATTAGTACTCCTAATCTAAATTTAACTGAAGAAATGCTGAAGTACTGAAAAACATTTTGAATATGGTATTTTCCTAACAGAATATGGAGCATTTTGGGTATCCAAGTGCTTGAGGAAACACAAACAAAGACAGAAAACATGGTTTCTACAACTTTTCTTTCCCTGTTAACAATTTGTGATGATTTACATGCTGTATTTTTGCCTTTCTCTACTATAAAATGACTCAATCCACATCAGTGCTGCCTTTCTTTTCAACCCTACTTCATGTTAGGGATGAGAAAAACTGAAATTGGAAATTATATGCTGAATAGGAGAGACTCCTAGAATAGAATTGTAAAGGAGAGAAAAAGAAGTCTAATTAACTTGTGAAACCGGAGAAGTACAACAGAGGAGGCGCAACGTGAAGCAAGCTACTGGAGATCGGTGCTGGCTGCGAATTCAGAAGATATCAAACGGGTCCCCACTGCTAGATCCATTAACCTCACCTAGCAGGTGGGAGAACGTCACAGAACTCGTGTTTTCAAAGTCTACGGGACCACACAGCGCTGAAAACCGCGGAAATTCAGATATTTCAGGTCGCTTTGCTTTTTTTATGTAAATATAGCCCCAGTGCTGAAGTTAATGAGCAGAAAAGCAGCACGTCAGGCTGAAAGGCTGAGGGCTCCGCAGGCTTCCAAAGGGATAACGGCACCAGGCAGATGAGCTGCAGGTGACATTTGGGTACATCTTCTTCTATTTCTTCCTCAGTACCTCCACTCTCTTCTTTTTTCTGATGGCTAGAGGCAAGGATTCAACCCAACCTTGGAGAATACAGACAAGAGTAACGGGATGCTGTGGCCTGAATGGTGAGTGCCTGCGCTTCTGTCAAAGGACCTGCTGAAAAATAAATTGGTTTTAAGTATTCCTCAGTGATGCCAAAGTCATCAAAACATTCAGTGTGATAGTGATGGGGAGGAAGATCGACCTGCTCAAGACAAAACATCGTCCTGGTTTCAGTTCTGCCTTAAACACAAACCCACCGTGCCCTAGTGAAGCACATGGTAGAAAACATGTTCTTGGTGCTCTCAACTCAACTGGAGGAGTGAACCAACTCCAACAACCTCGGTGGTGAGATTTCAGGAAAATACCAAGCCAACAATCCAGCTCTCCCACCTAAAAGGTGGTCCCAGCTCTGCCATGTTCTGCTGCTGCTGCTTCTCCTACCCTGTGAACATCTGTAATGAGCCAAGGCAAGTTGTTAAGCCAGCAGAGAGCCAACCATAGGAATGCTGGGCTTGTTTCTGGTATTTTTTGAGCTGACCCAGCTCACCGAGGGATGAGGCAAATTCAGTGGCAACCCAAGGGAGGAGCAAGACAAGTTGACCCTTTTTGGGCAGGTGGCTCTCAGATCGTCTCAGCAATGCTAGCTCCCTGGACAACTTGTCAGAAGGAAGCATCTGTTCATCTCTGCAGCTGAGATTGATGAGATTCAGACGCAGATGAAGACATCTAAGCAGAGGAACACAGAGGTATGTACCCATCATCCCTTTACACTCAATGGGAATCTCATCTGTGATTCAGCTGGCCAGTGTAGGTGCCTAGCACAGGATTACCGGAACATTTCCAGATCTAAGTCTCCATCTATAAGGGGACCTGAAACACCTGAGGCACACGAAGGCATCTACTTGTAGACTTATACATTTAGAGACTCATAGAATGGTTGGGGTTGGAAGCGACCTTAAAGATCACCTAACTCCAACCTGATTTAAATGGTTTAGGTTTCCACAGTGCTTCCTTGCAATTGGTTTCATGGATGCACTAGAAGCTCCATTTGTTGCCTAAGTAGGGGTCACCAATTGTCATTGAGCTGGCCCTAGGACACCTCACCTGGCCTCCAGCTGCTGCTCCAGAAGGCCATGGGCAAGTCCTGTGTCCTCTCCGCCACCCTCTTGGCAGTACGTGCCCATGTTTCGACACTGAATGTCACACCAAACAGCTACCTTTGTGGTCAGGCACAGAGAAATGGGACCTGATGCTGAACAACAAAAGCAGCAGCCCCCGATTTATTAAATCTGCTTTCAGCCTCAAGAAGCACAGAGAGATTGGAAACTGGGTCAGCTTAGATGATGAAAATGATGGAAGAACTTCACTGAATGGAAGAACTCCTCAAATCTGGGATTCCAGCTAACAAGAACCACTTTGCCTCCCCTCTTGCAAAACTCTTTGACGTGGTGGTAAGCTTAAAAGCAGACAATTTTTCTATGTCTGGTCCAGAGTGGCAAAGCGCAGGGAAAGCTCGCACTATAAGGCTGACAAGCAGGTTCACCACAGCCTGCATCCCTGTTCTCTCCAACCCAAAACACAAACCCACAAACGTAACTAAGACAAATTAGATAAATTTGGGCTGTAGGAGCCTTGAAAAGCAACTAAAGGGGGCTACAGGAGAGATGGGGGGGCTCTGGGTCAGGGGGTGCAGGGACAGGACGAGGGGGAACGGTTTGAAGCTGAGAGAGGGGAGATTGAGCTGAGATATTGGGAAGAAATGTTTTCCTGTGCGGGGGGTGAGGCAGTGGCCCAGGGTGCCCAGAGAAGCTGTGGATGCCCCATCCCTGGAGGGGTTCAAGGCCAGGCTGGATGAGGCTTTGAGCAACCTGGGCTGGTGGGAGGTGTCCCTGCCCATGGCAGGGGGGGGACTGGATGATCCTGAAGGTCCCTTTCCAACCCCAACCATCCTGGGATTCTATAAATCCAGTTAAGAGACCTGTCCAGCATGTCCCAATATTTGGATACAGGTACAGAGGGAATGCTTCGTTATTATAATTATTTCTACCTTTCAGATCAGGCCACGGAGTAAACCACAAAGTACATAGGAGCAGGCTAGGTCAAGACTACACATCCTCCGTGTTAATGTTGTGCAACACACCTGGAAGGAAGCAGCTCATCAATACCTGCTCTTTCTTTGCTACTTGGCATTATGGTAGATCTTGGGGACAACGAACACGGGTTAACACCTTGCAAAATGTTAGAAAACAAAACCACTAAATGTACATGGATTGTATTTGTAATCTAGGTATAAGAGGTAACAGGCAAATGCAGTAGGGTGATCAACTACTGAGAGAAACCATTATCTTCTTAAAACAACCTAACAAACCCTGTTCTGATTGCTGGTGCTCAAGGAGAATGTACAATAGCTTGGTTTCAGGAGTCTTGTGTCACAGTATCCTAAAAGACAGATTCTTTTGGAAATTAAGGGGATTAGTTGTCCTCGGTCCATCTTCATCTGGCAAAGGGTTGATTAGCATTATGGTCTCAGTCAAGACAAACTATTTGCATTCAGATCTACCTAGTAGAATTTAACAAATGGATAATGGAATACAATTTCAGTGAATGAAGATACTTGACCACAAAATGTGGAAGTCGACTCTCCAAAAGGGAAGAGAAGCACTACAACTCCTTGCCTCTGTGCAAAGCAAGACACCTAACCCTGAAAAAACCAAAAGATATTTGCATCTCTAAGGAAACAAACCAAACCTTGTTACAGACCATGATTACACCAACATTTTAACCCTTCCATAAGTTCTGCTGGTGCTCAAGTGTGCATTCTTTAACCACTTGTTCCCATATTTCCCATTACCCAGCAAGAGCGCACAGTGTACTTGCAGCTGTAAATTAAACCAGATCCCACAACACACAACCCACAACCACTGGAACAGGCTGCCCAGGGCAGTGGTGGAGTCACCATCCCTGGAGGGGGTCAAGAAACGTGTAGATGTGGTGCTTCGGGACATGGGTTAATGGGTTGGGTGGTGTTGGGTTGATGGTTGGACTTGATGGTCCTTGAGGTCTTTTCCAACCTTAATGATTCTGTGATTCTATGAACTGATCTTTGCCAAGTCAGCTTTCAGGTGGCTCCACACCCTGGTCACAGTCACCGCACCAATGGGCAATGTGGTGCCGGACCACGGAAGCAGCAGGACATTCCCTTTTTAGAGGCATCATGGATCTATTTTAAATGAACAGCAAAACTACATCCAGATTGTGAGGTCAGGAAGAACACTTAAGCTGACTTGAATCCTGTAACTCTTCAAAACCTGCAAGAACAATCTGTTCCGCAGGGAAGGAGTTTCTAGACAGAAAAGTTAAACCATGAGTTTGAGAGAAGGGTCTTAAAGCAATTAATTGTAACTTGAAAAACTCCGACAGACAAGTTAAAGTGGAGCACGATTCAGAGGTGGGAGATCCCAGAGAGTTTGTAACACACCTAATCACATAGGTGTGGACATCAGAAGGAGGAATTGTAATGCTCAATTAAAAGCTGACAAATCTGAGCAGGGAATAGAATCACAGGATGGTTTGGGTTGGAAGGGACCTTCAAGCCCATCCAGTGCCACCCCCTGCCATGGGCAGGGACACCTCCCACTAGCCCAGGTTGCCCAAAGCCTCATCCAGCCTGGCCTTGAATAACCATCCATAGCATCCAGCTGATGTGAGAGCTGAAGGTCCAGGAGAGGTGGATCACAGCAAGCAGAGAAGTCCCAGACATAAGTCTACCTTGATCTGCTCCTGCTTGCTTTAGAGGAATTACTCACTGATCAAAAGAAACTCAAAAAACCAGTTTGCATCCCAACACACTCAACAGACTGTTGCTTTCTATTTTGCAGAAGAAAAAACTTCTGGCTAACTCAGTACAGCTGAAGAAGCTCACATGCTCAGATTTACATGCTGCAAGGAGTAAAAAATAAAATCTCCACTAAAATTTGATTTTCACACCTACTACTACAAGACACGTCGTTCCTCTGCGAGAACCAATGAAAGAGATAAATGAGTTATTCCTCGCTTGCTGCAAGACTAACTAAGCCGTTGAGCTTTACGGCACAAACACTTGATAGCGTGCAAACAGAAAAACTAGTTCACTTCTGAACTTAATACCGAGATGGAAATCGATTTATATTCCAATACTGTGCCGCCTTACTGCAGTAGTCACAAATTGTCACTTTTCAGCTAATTGGCTGCAGTCAGCAGTTGGCTCAGAAATGCCAATTAGAGATGTTTTGTCTCCCCATGCGAGCTCTCAGATTGCTGTGAAGAGCAAACATGGGGAGAGCTGTCTCTAAATTAAAAATAGTGCTTAAGATATAGTCCCCTATTTCTCTGCAATGAAAAAAATTGCCCCACAAATCTGACAAAGGGGAAGCATTTGTTCAGTAAACAGCCAGGTGTTGAATAGTGATGCTCATCTCAATTTAAAGTGCTCCAGCAAACAATGTGTTGGAAAATCCCATAATTGGAACAGCAATCTCTGATCAGACCCTGCATTCCTACTCATTACAGTAAGGCGCTGCCAAATGCCGCAAGAGACCTAAGGCAGAAAAACCTCAGCTCTTCTGAATGTCAGGAAAATACCTTAAAACTAAAGATTATCATCCGTTCCCATAGACCTCTGCTGCATCTTCTGTATCTGTCCGTACACCGAAGGCGGCAATGTTCATGCAAGAGAAGAGTAGGAAGGTAACAGGAGGCTATTGCAGAAATTTTGCAGGAGGGAAATAAATAAAAAATAAATACAAAAATAAATTTAAATACAAAACAGAGCTGTGGTGGTGGTGGTGAATCTCATGGGGTGTACAGGAACCAGCAGTGGTGTCAGGCTGTAGGAAAATACAGGCAAGAATTCGCAGCCTTGTAAAGTGTCTTGGGATACTGGGGTTTGGGGTCAGTTGTTGGACGCACCTCCTTTAGAGCTCCTGCTCTGTGTTTGCTGTGAATTGAGCATGAACATCGTTGGCATTAAAGAATTGTCCAAGATGAATTCTGATAGACCTTGCTGCACCAGGTTAAGTGGTACTGACCCAAATCTTCTTTCAACCAGGAGTAAAGTAGCCTCCAAGGAGGCTTAGAGAAGGAATTCACACCTATAATTCTGCTCCAGAAATGCAAAATCCAACTTCTCAGGCTGATGTACACCTCCACCAAAGTCCCGTGTTTTGCATTGCAGCAATGAGGCCGTCCTTGTGGGTGACTCCATAGGTGCAGCAGCCGAGTTGAACCTCAAAATTCAGGTGGCAACTTCTAAAAGAAATTCAGCAAAACCCCCTGTTGGCTTTGTAAAGTTTGGGAAAACATTCAGTGAAGAGACAGCGTTCAGGAGGACGAGGAGTAGATCCAACAAGCCAAGATGGCCAAGTTATAATTGAAAACTCAGTCAGGTTTTGCCCAGAGAAGATGTGGATGTGGATTCCTGGAGGGGTTCAAGGCCAGGCTGGATGAGGCTTTGGGCAACCTGGGCTGGTGGGAGGTGTCCCTGCCCATGGCAGGGGGTGGCACTGGATGGGCTTGAAGGTCCCTTCCAACCCAAACCACTCTGTGATTCTAAGGTGGATTTCCATGGGAAGAGGACCTCCAAGGTGCATTTGAACTCCCCCAAGCTTTGTGTACAAGCCCTCCCTAAAGCAGAGAGCAATAATCCTGCCTCATTTGGGTTCTTGCAAACATCTGAACTGGTTGTTTAGTTGTTTCAACTTGTTGTTGAATTCTGGTGTATTATTACATAATAACTCACTCAAGACTGAAGTTAAAAATAGTGGATTTCATGATAACGGTAATTAAGTTCAGGCAAATTACTATCATCAACTGGATTAATGTTGTTAGTCTTTGTCTGATGTCTAGCAGTAAACAGCACCACAAGACCTGAGAAACTTCTTTAAACTATTTTAAGGGTTTGGAAACAGAATCAAATGGTCAAGACTCTCCCAACCTTGCATATTGCTTGGAGACAAAAATCTTTACTTACCCTTAGCCTCTCAAAACCTAGGTACGGGTAAGGTGCCCAGCTGGATACCTTTGAATGTAAATTTTATGCTTCAAATTCAAAAGGAAAAGGGTTAAAAAAAAAATATGGAAGAGATATGTTGTCACATTGATAACTGACTTCGAAAGTGTTTTTTTTGGTCCAAGAAGTGATTTCTGGTTTCTTACAAACCCTCTCCATCCACACCTAACCTTGAAGACTGACTTACAGGTTTGGTAGAAGTCACCTGAAGAGGGATTTCTGCAGCAATTCTATATGTTGCCTGTTTTAATTCTCCAAGCAACATTACCTTCTGAAGCACAGCATAGAAACCTCATGCCATTTCCACTTTCAATGTTTAACTGGAGGAAAAAAAAAAAAACCCAATATGCACATTTTCCACTGTTTGGTTTAAAAACCTCCTGAAAATATATAGAAAATATCAACCCTTATACTGGACCTCAGACATGTTTATGCTGCAAAGCTGTTTCGAGTTATCTGGAACTTGGCAGCAGGGATGAAGAAAGAAGAAAAGAGGTTATAAGCTGCAGCTGAGGGTAAAATTTTGGTTCTAGAGTGAGGTTTCTTGCCACTGTGTCTTTTAATAGAAATACGGTGATGTAACCCTTCTTTGAAATGGGTTTGGATTTATACGCGACTGCAACAATTATTCTGGAGACAAGGCAGTTTCTGAGCTACTTTGAAAAAAAAAAAAGTCAAAAATAAAAATTCCAAAACTAAAAATGCCAATAAATCACCTAAATACGTATTAACAATTTTTTTTTTTTTAGGCTGCAAAATAAGCAACAGATGGAAATAGGCAAAGCCTTATATCTTGCATCATTTCTGACCAGGCAAGACTGGCAATAAATGCAAGGCAGAGCTCGGCGTTGCAGTGGTATCAGTGGAGAGAAAGTTCTGCTTCCCTCTCCAAGGAAGCCGTGATTTCTGATGAGATGGGATGAAAGATCTAAAATGTTTTATCACAAAAGGTTTATAATATGCCAGCTGCGGAGGTCTCTACAGACATCCTAATAAAATAAAGTAGTAAAATAAAT
>NW_010122426.1:0-4213 GCF_000699245.1 Pterocles gutturalis | reverse complement strand
GCAGACTTCCTTGTGTAAAGGGTCTGGTCAACATATTTGTCCCTCTGTTCCCCTCAAGAGGGAATCACCTATGACAATTACCCTCCTTTTTTTCTTCACTGAGGCAGTCACAATGCGTGGGGCCGACTGTCTCAGCTTAGGCGACCCCCTGGATGGACCTTCATCTTCCTCCTTATTTTCCTGGCCCTCTAGTTCCAGTGCCCCATATCTATTGTGTAAAGGCAATTGGAAGGGTGAGGAAGGTTGGGAGGGGATTCACCTGCCCCCCCCGGGCTGGGACCTGTTTCCATTCTCCCCCTTCTCTTAGGTCCCTTCCTTCGTCCTGCTGGCAAGAGGGGAGGGGATTCATTCAAGTTGTTACATATTGTCCAAACTTATCTATATGAAAACACCCTGACAACAGAAAGAATGTCAGTGACCCTTTACTATGTAATGAAGAATAAATTAAAGAGTAACTGAGTATATGTGGTGGCTTCAGTCCCTGTTCGCCACTGACTCCTCGATAAGAGACCAAATTCAAAAGGGAGGATTTTTGAATATCCTTGTGCCTTTTTCTGGTGTACAAGATGTAAAACATTTTTTAGTATAAAAATCCAGGTTGTTGCATTCTTGCAGGCTCACCACAAATTGGCATAACATCTAGGAATGGGAAAATGAGAAGACAACAGTTTGAGGAAAATCTGCATTTATTCAAACAGTTAGGGTTTAAATGGTTGCAGTGATCTAAAAAAAAGAAAGTGTTATACAGTGTAGGACAGAATAAAGGGAAAAGACTACAATTTTACAGTTATATATTTAAAAACAAAGAAATTCAATGCATTTCAGAAACATCCAACTCACACAGAGCAGCCACCGTCAGCATCCCACCCCAAGGGATGACTCTTACCTATCCTCTCATGACGTTTACAAACACCTCTTTTTCGTAAAGAAATCTGCAATCCTGCATGGTTCTTATTTCCTTTCATTGCATTAGTATTGACTTCCATTAGTACTAATTACCCTTTTAAGTGCCTTATTTCAGATGGCTAACACTTGCTGTAATGGAAGTTGCATAAATTAACTCCCTTCTGAGCTGGGAGAGGAGATTGGAAGATCTTTGGGGCAAGAACTATTCCTTTTTTTTCTGTTTAAACAGTCCCTAAGCGTAACTAGCCTTTCTTATCTTGGTCAAGCGCTCATAAGCATTGCTGTAATAGAAACACAAAGTCCTGCATGCCATTGCCAGTGCACGTTTTAATGTAGTTAACATGGTGTAGAGGGAATTATAAGTCCCGAGCTGGGACCACAAGAGACGCTATGTTGCAGCTTGGCCCTTGTAATAATTACAACAATAAATTTTATTGTGCGACCTGCCTCAGCATTGTTAACCAAAACCTTACAAAAAACCCTATATTTTGCCGGGTTTACTACAATAAATTTAATATAAGAATAATTTAATTCATATTCTCTCTGAGACTTATGTTTTACAATTGTAACCCATTCTCTCAGCGTTACAAAATAAATGCTTACATGTAAAACAGGTAAATGTATTATATTTTACATTTAGCCTCAGAGCAAAGTAAACATGTCAAAACTAACAACTCCCAATGCGTTCATTGTTAAAAAGCACATAATCTGAGAAACTATTTTATTTGATTTTGATGAATATTTATGTGCATATTCTTAAAAGTAAGCAGTGATAGTAACAATCCTGAGGATGCATGGTAGCAAACAGGGTTAGGGGAATGCCATGTCAGATCTTTAGCGCAATCACAGTGTGCAGAAAGACTTTAATTCAGCTGATCTGTATAATTGTTATGGGAATAACAGTCACAGACCTATCCTTTAAACTCCAGCCACTTAAGACTGAATATAACAAAAATGTGTTTGTGTGCCTGTGTGCATCTACATAAATATTTACAGTGCAGCCACCATTTTACACTCTGGCAGTGCTGCGCTAAAGAGAGAAGGCTTTCATGACTGCGCTTCTCAATAAGTGCAAATGTAGAAATGAATCGCTGCAGCGGAGCCAGGAGTGCCAGTGAAACAAGGAATGGTTTGTACATTTAAGCCTCCAGTCTGGAAGTTCAGGTATCATTGTTATATCTGCAGCCATGTAACCCTCTCGTTAGCAGTGAATAAACCGGGCCACATGTCACAGAGGATTAAGTACAGGCCGTAGTGCAAAAGAGCAACCGGAAAACAAAAGAAAACAACTTGGTCCCCATTTTCTCCAACAGAAATATTTTTTTCAGGGAGCTATGCTTAAGTTGAGCCTTTGAAAAATGCCTGTAGCAGCTGGCAAGGGGCTGAAATTCAGTTTGTCCTAATTTAGGTCTCTGGTGCGTAGGCAGCGGCTGAAGCATCAGCATGCCCAGGCTCCCATTTGGGCCATTCAGCAGGGTTGGAAGAGGTGGGAGCTGCTCAGCAGGGTAGTGGGAAAGTTAAAACACCCTCATCAACAGCTGGGACAGAATTCAGGTCTCTCCCCCCCAGCATCTGGTTGCCCCTCAAACGGAGGGTGTCCCTAGGTCTCACACAAAACCCTGGCAGTAGAAGGGGATGGCCGCAGTGGCAGTGGGTGCCCAGCCCCGGCCCTGGCCCCGACACCTGCCCCGCTTGCCTCTCCTCAGCCACTGGCCTGCAGAAACCCTGGCATCCTGGTCCAGGGCTGACAGACTGCCACCAGCTAACAACTGCAATAATCTAAATATACGCACTAGGGGAGGTCAAATGTTTCCCGTCAAGGGATGCCTTTTAGGAGAGAGGATTGTACCTCTATTTTTATGCATTTTTTTCCCCACATAAATATTACATAAAAGACCCCATTTCAAAAGGATGTTCAGGTGGAAAAGGTAAGCGCACAAATACTAGAAAAATGCTAAGTTATTAATTCCTACCATTAATTGATTCTTCTTTTGCACACACATGGGATGATTCAGTCTTTACTAGGTCATATCATTTTGATAGGGATGGCTGCTTGTGTCATTTGCTAAGTAGCTACTCAGTATCTGTTTTTCTCTTCCTCCTTTGACCTATGTTCCCATGGCCCATTTAGCATACAACTTCTATTGCACTTTTTTTTTTTTTTTTTTTTTTAAAGGCCTTGTTCACCTTTCTGGAGAATGCTCTGACTGAGTGTAAGCCTAGCTGTACTGGAAGATGCCCACATTTCTGTTACTGGGCCTCTGGCGAACAAAGTAATGGAAAATCTCATAATTCAAGAGAAAATACAGTTTTGCGATTCCATGATTTGGCCACCCCTTAGAATCAATGGATCCTGGGTTTCATCCTCAGGTGCCTGACTAATTCTTGTATTTTATCCTGTGACTAGCTACTATAAAATACAGAAGCAGTGCTTCCAGTAGCCTAAGTCCCAACTTTTTCCTTTCTAATTATTGATCTACATTTGATAAGTTTTGTGGGAGGTTTTTTAGGTGTCTAAATGGTGCTACTTTGATTCCTAGATTTTCCTCTCCCCAAAATAAAATGCTACTAAAATTCTGGTCGGAGGCCTTGGAATATTGTTTTGTGATGCTACATTCCAGTTTAGCATGGATAAGACTCATCAGAAAATTTACTGAGAACGTTATTTTAACCCGAACATATGTCCCCTGTGGGGGACAATATGCTGATGGGATTGTTAAAGTTATTATGATTGTTGCTATAATTGTTGTTAGATACAGTGACTGTAGGAAGTATGAGACTTGAAGCCATAGGGGATGTTAGAAATGACAATTTTATCTGTGTGCATTACTACGAGCTCTGTCTGTAGGATGGTACACCTAGGAGGATGTCTATTTTTGCTGGGAAGTCAAACTTTTAAAGTAACTATCTATTAAGAAACAATAAATCCCTCATGAATAGAATTTGCATATAAATATTTTTAGTATATTTTTGCCTGCACCAAATTACTAAATATCTATGCATTGCAAAAACTTTGCTGACATGTACAAAGAGATCATTTCTGTGTCTTTGAAACCTGCGGTATACAGGGACAAGTCCTGATTAGCTATGTTTTACTGCATGACTATAGACCAGTGTAGGAGTAAGAAGGAAGACAAAGACCTCAACACAAACTGCAAAATATAGCAACAATTGCTTCTTTTTTCATGACACTTGCACTACTATTTAGCTTTCAAATCCTGCAAAAATTGTGTACCTCAGAAATGTATTTCTCTACCATCTATGTATTTCCTGATGCAAATTTCTTGAGGCTGAGATATTTCTAATA